>NC_133617.1:579056646-579266843 GCF_048593235.1 Sminthopsis crassicaudata | reverse complement strand
GGTACCATTATTCTCTCAGTAGTTTTGGCTCAAAGCTCATTTTTCATTGATCTCTCTTCCTCATTCTCTAAGTTCAATAATTCACTAAATCTTGCTTGGAAATGACTCATTCATTTGTCCCTGCCTTTCTGCCCTCATTTCCACAGCTTTAATCTTTTAACCTCCATTGCTTCCTACCTCAACTATTGCAATAGTCTCCTAGCTAAGTTTCTAGTCTCTACTTTCTCTCCATAACCATATGGTAATAGATTATTATCAAATATTTTTTCGTAAAGCAACACTTTTATATTTCTTCTCTTTAAAAACAGTTATTAACTCTACATTGCTTGGAAGATAAAATATAAATTATTTAGTGTGACACCCTAGACCACATTCTAGTCTTAGCCTATCTCTTGAGCTTCAGCTCCTACTACTTGCCCACATGAATCCTCTTCTTGGGCCAATAATCTATTTATGGCTCCATTTCACAGGCATTTCTACCTCTGGACTCTTTCTTCACATTATTCTTCTTTCACAGTTTCAATTAATTTCTTGCATAATCTGCATTGATCAAATAAGGCCAGACTGTTTAAAGATAACCTCTCTGTTAATTTTTGTAGGCAATGACCTGACCCCAAATTATTTCCAAAAACTCTTTCATTTTTGAAAACAAAAAGCCACATGGCAAAGTCATTATTTGATTCTTCTTTATCAACATGTGGTTGATTGATTCATGTGGATGTCACTTAAGGAGAATCTTTTGATACCAGTCTTGGATCTTAGCCATTTCAGTGGCTCTTTTCTGGAGATACACCTCTTTCATCTCTATGTGACAAGTCCAATGGCATATACCTTTTATGGGCTTATATTTTTGCTTTGCAAACTGGGGTCTATTTGTTCCAAAGAAGTTTCTGTAAATGCTTCCTAAAATTATCATATACTCTCAAGATATCTATCTTTCCACTGTTTTTTAACAGGAAGTGTTAATTTTTTGTATAGTCCTTTAGGAGATGAGCAAAAATGAGGCCTCTAAAGGAATGGATGTTTGGGGAGGTTTTTTTAGACACCTTCTAGATCCATTGGCTTTAATTTTACTGTGCCAAAAGTTTATATGTGGAGGGATACTTGTAGATGTGTTCTTATTCTTGTTATTAATGTTTGTATTTCACAATATTATTTTCAGTGTCTAGCACAGTGTTGTCCAGTTAATGAGTGCTCAATAAAAACTTGCTTAATAATAAAGAAAAGAATATAAACTCTGGTTCATCTGCCAGGTTCCTAATAAGAATCAGATAATATGTCTAATGATGTTTAATGAACTTACCTCTTTTCTAACTGCTGCTTCCTCCTTGGCTTTCTTTTAAATCTGTGGTTTGGCAGGAACTTTGAGTTTATTTGAAGCCAACAAACTCTCTTAGCTTTAGTCAGTCAATCAGTCAGTCAAAAAGAGTTTATTAAGCAGCAATTCTGTGTCAGGCACTGTGCTAAGTTCTAGGGATGCAAATAGCAGTTAAAAAAAAAAAAAAAAACTCCCATTCTTGAGGAACTCACAACCATGCAAATAACTAAATACAAATAACCTATATACAGGATACATTAGAGTTAACCAACAGAGGGAAGGCACTAGAGATATTGGGAAAGACTTCCTAAAAAAATTTAGGATTTGGGCAGATACTTGAAAGAAGCCAGGAAATCCAAAAGATGAAAGGGGATATTTTCATGCTTCATGATAAAGGTAGTTAAGCAAGGAAAAGGAGATTGCTGTTGTTCCTCATTCACTTCATATAGGTGACAGATCAAGAAGTAGGGTATTGAATTGATCACAATGTTTTTTTGATATTTTGAGCTCCTGTGAAGAATTCTGTTTTCTAAATACATTTCTAAATGTTTGCTGAGAACAAAGTCCCCTAGCTTGTTCACTGGACTAGACATATATTACAAAAGGAGATTTTCCTACTATTTATTTTGCAATACCACAGCTGAATCAACTCACTGAAGTCAACTCCACTTTGCTTAAAGATTTCCATGGTTTCCCTTATATTAAAGTATTAGCCTGTTCTCACTCTCTTAAAGCTGAAGTCATTCATTTTTTTCCCTCCAGTTTTTTTCAGCAGATAAATTATCTAAAATATATTTTGCCTTGATGGAGGGGGAGGGTATGGATATTAGTGAAATTCAAAACATAGTCGAGCTTCTCATTAGGGGCCAGAAACATGGAAATAAATCTCAACTAATTCTAAAGGCAAAACTTAATCTCTGCTAACTACTTCCATAACCTTGTCATAGTGGTTCCCCCCACTGGAGAACAGAGATAATCCTCAAATAATAAGAAAGGTGGAAAGTGCAACAGATTTAACAGTCTAGTTGAAGGGTGGGTGAACCACAGACCACATCTGGAGGTGATAATGGGTTGTCCTTTGTATGCACAGATGCAACCACATGCTTTGAGTTTTTCTCTGTTGTGATAATGGATTTGCACTCATCTATCCACATTCTCTGCCTTCCCTTTTGCAATCAAAAGTGTCCATCTGTAGGGGGATGAGTGGCATTAGAGAGGCAGCCCCATAGCAGGCTGGCACAGAATGAAACAACTGATCAACTCAGAGGTTGAAGCCTCAAACTTGTCCTCAGCACCGTGCTTCCCCCCACTTCAGATACATAGGAGACATCTGAGCAGTTAAAATCATAGAAGGCACTTTGCAAAAAAGTGTAATGATATCACAGATTCTAATCACTGGCAACAGAAGGAGTGAGAGTCCTTTTGAATACAAAGCCTTTCCTTCCCTCAAGACTTCACTCATGCCATCTCCTACATGACGCCTTCTCTGATTCTCTGAATAGAGATATCAGTATCAACAAGTGCTCAATCACTATATGCCAGGCACTGTGGTAATCACTAAGGAAACAAAAAAAGCAATAGATAGATAGATAGATAGATATAGATAGATAGATATAGATAGATAGATAGATGGATAGATATAGATATTGATAAATAGATAAATAGATATCTAGATAGGGATATATATATATATAACTATATCTATATAGATCTATATCTATGTCTATCTATATCTATCTATCTGTCTGTCTATCTATCTATCTATCTATCTATCTATCTATCTATCTATCTATCTATCTATCTCCAGCCTCAAGAAGTTCACACTATATAAATTTTGGTCTAAGGATATACTCTAGAGATTTCAGGAAAGTGAGCATCTTATTTTGTCTTGAAATGGGTTAAAAATGACATGGTAGTTATTATTAGAATATCACTTTTTAGAATGATGTGGGAAAAGTGAGACACTGATGTATTGCTGGTGGAGTTATGAACTGATCCAGCTATTTTAGAGGGAAATTTGGAACTATGCCCAAGGGTCTATAAAATGCATTTCTGATCTTTCAGTGTCTCTATGGGGTCTGCATCCTAAAAACATCATAAAAGAAGGGAAAGAACCCCCAAGTGCAAAAAATGTTTGCAACAGTTCTTTTTGTAGTGTCACCTACTATATTCTAGTTTTTTGTTAATGTTTAAAGAATGAAGATTGAGGCTTGGGATTTCATTGGTATAGAACTTCCTCTACCAGGAGAGATAAGTAATTCTTTTCTAGGCTTAAAAAGTTATTCAGGGTACTGTCATATGGCTAGTATATATCTAAGTCATACTTAAACCTATCTCCAAGGCCAGCACTCCATTTACTATGTTTTGCATTAGTTATAGTGCTAAAGTGCCAGAAATACAAAGACAAAAATCAAAATGGGATCCATCCCCAAGGAGCTTACATTCTAGTGGGGGGGGGATGTGTGTGTGTGTGTGTGTGTGTGTGTGTGTGTGTGCAGAGAGAAAGAGAGACAGATACAGAGAAACAGAGAGAGAGCGCACACATATAAAGGAGATATAAGGTAACCTTGGAGGAGATGGCACTAACAATTGAGAGTGAAGAAGCTTTGGTGTGGGGCATTTTGGGAGTTTAACACTCAAACAAATATACTCATTGCCCCAAATTGAGGAAACTATTAATGGAAACAGGTGTGGAAGAAGGGCTTGACTTCATGCTATTTTTCCCTTAGGGAGCGAATCTATTGCATGGCCTGTGTTTTAATATCTCTTCTATTTTCGGCTCAATTGGAAAAGCAACAATGTGGTCATCCAGCTGAAGAGGCAGAGAACCCCTCCCTCCATCTGTCCTTCCTCTCATATAATGTCAAGTAATTTTCCAGAAGTGAGGGTCACTGAAACTAGCAAGCTTGGAGAAAGAAATGAAAGATCCCATGCTTTGAAAGGAAAAAAAATATTCCCCATCATCTTATGGAGAAATGATAGACTCAAAGTATAAAATGAAATATATCTTTTTGTATATAGCCAATGTGGGAATTTATGTTGCTTGACTAAATATTTATTACAAGAGTTTTGTTTTTCTTTTCTTTATTTTTCAGTTCTGGGAAGGATGGCAGGACAGAGATTAAATGAATTTTTAATTGAAAATATAATAAAATTCACATTCTATGAGGGAATTGGACCTCCAAGATCCTTTCTAGCTCTAAATGTATGATCCAATGAATTGTTTCATAATTTGTCCTTTATTCTTGAAGAGGACCATGACATCAGGGAGGTGATGACATGCCATGCAAGTGAATTGATTTAAGTCAGGGAGGGTTGTGCAAGGCCACCTACCTCATTTTCTTTTCCAGATCCATCTGAGTCCAATGGCCAGATATTAATTATGAGACAATCTTGGAAGCTGAGTGGTTCAAGGCTATAATGGAGAGAATTAAATGCTCCTTCATTAAATTTTATATTATTGAGCCAGGGATAAAGTCAGCCTCCACTCATTTTCTCATGATCTCATGAGTGAGCATACCATCCTCAAAATGAAGAAAAAAAGAGACATTGTGGCCAAAGGTCTATAAGGGTTAATAGTCAAGAAGCATTTCTATCAATGACTAAGAGTGGCTTGACTCTTTCCTTTTCCTCATTTGTGATTCCATGCTTCATTTTCCTCTGGGGCAGGTGGGAATAGGCAGAGTTCTGTTAGCTGGTGAAATTTATTTCTAACAAAATATTATTGTAAAGTCATATGCATGTACATATATTTTCTTTTTAGGAGGCTCTGAATCAAGAAATCATGGACCATTGGAGATAAAAAGTTCTTTGGAGGAAAGAAGATATAAAGGACCTTGATAACAGTCTTGAAGTATTTAAAGGGCTGAAAAGGAAGAATGATTAAAGGTTTTACCTGGACCAACAGGGCAAAACAAGAACCGAGGGTGAAAGATGAAGAGAGATGGGTTTTTTTTCAATAAAAGGAGAATCTTCCTAATTAGAATCAGAGCTGTCTCAAAGTTGGAATGGACCGACTAGCAAGGGAGCAAATTTCCCATCATTCCAGGGCTCCAAGGGATCACTAGTTGGGAGTAAGGTAGAAAGTCTCCTGCTCAAGTTTAGGTAGGAACACATAACCTGTGAGATCATTTCTTGCTCTGAGATTCTATAATCTTAGGAAAGCATTTAATACAAACCCCTTCTTTTACAGAGGAAGTCATCTCAACTCAGATTGGCGATTCATTCATTTATAAGTACTTACATGGCAGAGTTTGTGATTAGACGCCCAGATTTCAGATTCCTAGTCCAGAATTCTTCATTTATGAATCCTGCCTGCCATGCCAAAGTGGAGCTCTTGGCTCCTGCCTTTGTGCATGTGTCTTTATGAATGATGTCCAAGTCTATGATTGCAAGGAACTCCCAGTATGAAGGGGAAAATAAATCTCTAACAGTTGCCTTGAGCAACTGATAGCCCGGAGGTTCTCCTAGAACAAAGAGAGGGTCAGTCCAGGGCCAAACAGCCAACAAGAAACTGGACTTGATCCAAACTTTTTCTGATTCTGAGTGCGGTTCTTTATCCATTTTTCCTTGGAGCACCATATTTAACTACACAGATATATTTATATTCATGTAATGGGTTAAATAGATTATATTTACATGCACATGTGTATAAACACATAGACATGTGGATTTTAAACTTCATATATATACTATAAATACATATAGGTATGTGTAGTCCTCTCCCCACTAAACTGTAAGTTCATTGTGACTACAGATTCTTTGGACTTGAATCCCCAGTACTTAGGACAATGCCCGGTGTATGATAGACACTTAATCCATATTTGCTGATTGACTGGTTGATATTACTCTTAAAAAAGACACAAAGGAATCAGTTCTGGTTCCTTCTAAAGGAACCTTCATACCATTAAAACTACCAACATTAGACTGTGTACGCCAGGCCCGAGAAGAACTCAATTCGTATTTTATTCAGTCTGTTTCTCTACCCATTGGTAGAGACAGTCTCTCTGCGGCAGTTGGGCAGCACAGCTGGCTCTCTCCCCCTTGCTGGCAAAGACCCCTGAGCATCCTCATCCACTAACAGTCCACCTTGCAAGCTGAGTGACCCTGGCAGATTGATGAGGATGCAATCATCCAGCCTCGTTTTCTCTAGGTTGCAGGCAGTCAGTGACTTGAACCCACTGATCCTAAACCATGTTTTGTATTTTACAATTTCTCTCATAAATCATGATGGAAAGAAAAAAGAAAGAAAGAAAGAAAGAAAACCATGCCTGGAGTCCATAGCCATTTAAATTATTGCTCTGTCTGGAATGTGTTGTGGGTCAGGAGGAGAGTTGTGGAAGTCATCGGTGGTTCCTGTCACCTGTGGCCAGTGTCGAGCAGCGTGTGTGTGTGTGTGTGTGTGTGTGTGTGTGTGTCTTTTTTCTCTCTCCCCTCCTTACCTACACACATCCTCTTTAATTACAAACAGAGAATAGTGCATACTACACATTTCACAACATCTGTTCAGGCCTTAATTAATCCAACCCTCCTACAATCACCATGGCAACAATGCTTAACAGACTTGAATGGTTCATTAGGAAGCCTTCCTCTTCATATGTGCTTCCCTTTATAGCCGTTACTAACGTTTTTCTCCATTTGTTCCAGGGTGGATGTGCATGGAAACCAAAGCAATTTGTGCCTCAAGAGACCAGGTGATGAGACCACCTTCTCTCAGCATTACCTTAGCAACACCAATTGCCCAAAGTATACTAGAAATAGGAGACAGTTCCAATTTTTTAATAAAGGGATTTCAGATCCCCAGGTAGAATCTTGATGCTACAAAGAATTCCTGTACTGAGAAAGACGTTTGCCTGGGACACCTTGGTGGTACAATCTATTATTGTCTGAAAAGTGAGGAGCAAAAACTTAAATAATAAGGGGAACTCCATGAGCAGTCATGTTCTCAAAGCCTCTACCTCCTCCTGGACCTTAATTAGTCATCTATTGTCCCCTCTCCTCGCCCACTGACTTGGCAACCAGGGCATAGTTTTTGAAGATGGAAGACATGGACTGAGAGCTTCCAGGAAAGAAATGGGTTCTATTGTCCAACATGAAATCACCGTCTGAGAGACTATTTTATTCAAAGGTGCTCCGACGAGAGCTGATTATGCTGACATTGGCTTTTTTGGTGCTTATATAAGCTGCCCATAAAAATAAGCATTTCACCAGGAAAAAAATCCAAAGAACATATGTTTTTTTTTATTTTCTGCCAAGGGTCATTTGGATATTTATAACTTCATTCACAAAATTATCAACTTTTAAAACTCAAGCAGTTGGAGGTTGTTCTACCCAGCTTTCAACTCACCATTGTCATTATGAAATGATTTGGTGGGCCTTTCCAGGCCCCACCCCTGACCTATATGAAGTAAAGAGGGAAATGGAGCCAGGATAATAACTGGCATTTAGTTAGAACATTAAAGTTAGCAAGGTAATCTGCCAGAATACCAAAGAGCAGACCAAGAAGGGAGAAGCAAAGAAACCTGGATAATCACCAAGATAACATCTACTATAATGAAGAATTACTATAGGAGACAAGCCACAGAAATTTAGACCTCTTCTCTTATGGAAAAGGTTAGGGACAAAGAAGCCTCCAAACTAGCTCTGAGCATATAAGGGCTTCACCAGCCTTGTTTAGGGTGACTAATTCTAATGAGCCAGGAGCCCAAACTTGGATCTTTTGGAGTACTACTCTGATAGTACTCTTAATGGAGAGTTTGATTCAGCATGGGGGCTATTAGGTCATATTGGACCTTGGAAGTCTGGGAGTCAGTGATATCAAGTAGGTGTGGCATGAGAGTGCTATGAGAATGCAGTCTAATTTCCTCATCCTGTTTGCCAGGGATATCATTCCTGATTTATATTTCCCTGGGCAAGTATTTATTATAAAAATTCAAAACAGCTTGTGATAGCTGAGACTTTGGACTTAATGGGCTTCAAAGCATCTGATTGGTATCCAAACAACTGGATTTTAATTATGATGTGTTATAAGCTATTCATCCATGAAGCTCCTATGAAATCATTGACTCATGACTCTTTCAAATTACTTCACCCAAAACAAGTTTCAGTTACCAATTTTTAAACATTTTCTTTTCCCTTCTCACACAGAAAAAATGCAATTGAGTAGAAGAATTGAACTGGGTTCTAGGTCTAGCTCTACCTACATAATTTCAGATCATTTTTTCATCCATCCATCCATTCACTCATTCAACAAAGACTCATTAAGAACCAGCTGATATTTTAAATTTTTGAAAGAAACATTGCAGATGAAGACCTGGAAGCTTAGTGAATCCTATTTCCATTTGAATCATCATAAACTTGCAAAACAGGATTTTTGGTTGTTGCTGTGATTAAAAGCAAGTATATGCATAAATCAGTGGTGGAACTGGAAACAAAGATGATGGTTTCCAATAAGATTCCAACATTTAAGAAGCTCTATCGTGCTTAATAAATCTACTTATCCCATTAGTAATTGTAGTTGATTAAAAATAAAAAATAAAAACATTTCTTTCAATGGATATATATTATTTTTTTAACCACCTATTAAATTGTTAAGACATAAATGCTTTTAAGGTTGTTTGGAATCAACTACTTAATAAATGAAACTTTTAGATATGGATAGGTAGCGAAGCTAGAGATCTGATTAAAAAAAATTGTTGAGATATTCTAAGGGTGTCATAACCTGAAAAAATTTGGGACTGTGCTGACAGAGTATCCCTGCCTAAGGATGTCTGATTTTGGACTGCTTTCTGAAATCTTGAAGATATATCACTCAAATAAGATGCCCTCCATTCTTGATTTTTGGTTATGGACAGGGTTGTTGCTGAATAGTCCTTCTAATATTCCCCCCCACCCTTATGATTGTCCTTCATTGACACAAGAGTGTATCAGTTCTTAGGGTAGTCTGATTAAAAGTGCAATGGTAAGAACATGTGTTTTAATTTTTTTTATGTCTGCTTTAATTATCTCCATTTATTTTCCCAATTGTGCCTCCCTTTTTCCCTCTTTCCTACCACCCTGGATAAGGAAGGGTTGGGAGTTGTGATTAGCATTGGTCAAAGAAAAAGGGAGGAGAGGACAGCCTCAAGGCTTTTTTTTTTTTTTTTTTTTTAATATATTCTACAAGTTCTATGGGGCAGCATCCCCTCACAGAATAATTCTCTGGCCATCTACAAGTAGGGGGAAATTGTCTTTGCTCTAGTCAAAAACAGTCAACTTAAATCCAAGACAGCCACTGTTGTCTTGGATGTTCTATTTCTAGTCCTGAGCTTCACTTTTCTCATTTATCAGTCATGACAATCAACAGGCCTCTATTAAGAATGTTCTCTTTGTGGTAGGCTCTGTATTAAGCCTAGAGATAAAAAGAGGAAAAAAAATTTAAATTGCACCTGCCTTCAAGGAGATTACATTCTCATTAAAATGAGGGATTGGGTCTATATCAGTGGTATCGTAGGCTTGATTATATTTATCTAGAAGCTCATAGATCAACATTATCTAGGCTGTGTTGTATTTTGATTTATTTTGTTAAACATTTCCCAATTACATTTTAGTTTAGTTCAGGTCATATTCCAGAGTTTTTCCAGCTATGAATTTGTCACTTCTGGAATGCTTTCTAAGGTTTCTTCCAGGTTTAAAATCTATGAAACAATTCATTGGTTTGGTAAAGTGGCCGATAGTAGCTCTTGAAGAGCTTATTTTTAGTCTAAAGAAATTGGGTCAATTTTCTTTGACTTTGTTACCGCTACATAGGGATCTTCTGTATGATTTCTGATTTCCTGATTTAATGAAGGACACAAGGAAAAGGGCAGAATTGTAATTAATTCCATGTTATAGAGCCATAGAATCAGACTTCCTCTGCCCCTTGACAGCCAGCAACTTTACTGAAAAGGTTCATTTGTGATTCCATTAAAATGAGAAAATTACTAAGAATTTCCTGAGGACATATTTCTGTTTCCAGGCAGGGCATAAAGCAGGCTTGACTATATGGTGTAAATTTGCTTTTCTGTTTTCCTCTTCTCCCTCCCATCCTCTGGTCTTCTTTGTTATCCAAGAGAGTGAGTAGCAACAGGGCTTGGCTAGGTGGAAATCTAGAAGTGGCCCTCAAAGTCCGTAATTAAAGCTTAAACACTCCAATTGATGGTATGGCTTCCCAAGTGGAAAGCATTAAAAGCCACTGGAGTTAAAGCTATGTGAATGGGATAAGCAAAAATAAGTCCCAACAAGAATGAAGGCTATGTGTATAAAGTAGCTATTAACTTGTATAGGAATGGATACAGTTGGCTGCTTTGGAATTGCAAACAGGTTTGGGGCCATGGTAAAGAAAGCCCAGCCCTGCTCTTAGAAAGAAAGGTGGCAGGATCATTTTATTTCCCACAGAGCAAAGATTTTCTGGCACACAGGACTGATGAAGCAGGTCAGCAAGGTTCCAGCAAAAAGGGGTTTCTTAGACATTCACTCCAATAGGCTCATTTTTATTTCATTTTTAAGTCCTAAATTATATTGAATAATAAAAGCATTAAAACAATATAGAAGGTTTGAGCTGCACAAATGATTTTGATTATAAGGTTTTTGCTTACAAGTAGACTCGTCTGAAATAAGTGGTGGCTCGAATAAAATGAATAAAATCAGCATTAATTTTCCCCCTGCCTTCGAGGTGATATATTGCACAAAATGTTCAACTTGTAAATTGTGAAGAACTACATTCAAATCTTGTCTCAGGTACTTACTAGCTGTGTGACCTGGACAAGTCATTTGATTTTTTTTTGTACCTTATTTTCCTCATCTGAAAATGAGGGGGTTGAACTTGGTGACCTCCTAGTTCTCAATCTATGATCCCATGAATTCTCCCTTCCCAAACTTTAGCTGTAAATGCCAGTGAGACAGTATGAGGAAATTCTGGATGATAATTCTTGATGACTACAATTATACTGGACTACAATTATACTCTTCTGATATTATAGTGTTTTAAAGAAACAGATTCTGAGATTCTTTGTCTCCTTGCCATCCAAATCAGTAAGCCTATATACATCTAAATTGAAGGTTAGTGTCAGTTCCTTTAATGACCACTCTATAATAACTCATACTTTGCTTTAAAACCTCCATGAGATAGATAGCTATTATTATTATCCACATTTTATGGTTGAGCAAAGTGAATCTCAGAGAGTTTAAATAAGCATCAGAGCCATGATAAACATAATTCTAAATCCAGTGTTCTGTCTTTATGTCATACTATCTCAACTGAATATGTTTCCTCCATGCTGTAGTTCAAAGCCTTCAATTAAGTTTTAGTAGATGAAATGTTCATTCGTCAAATTTACAATGAGATTTGTAGGGCAGCTTAAATCTGGGAGTATTGTTGCTATATATGTATACAGATATATATATATATGTGAATATTATATATAATATATACTCATCAATATACATATATGTGGATATTCATATGTAAATATTTTATGTGTACACACACATACAAATAAACTAAGGTAGCAATGTGGGCCAAAAAAATGATAGTTATCTTGCCCTTTTAGTTCAGTTTTCATGCTTACTCAGGTTTATCTGCATTATAAGAATACAACAATCTTGGTGGCAATGGGGAGGAAGCAGGTATGGCTCAGTGAAGACCATGTTTTAGACTTATGATCACCTGGAATTTATTAAAAAAACAGCCTTCAAAATAATTTGAAATGGTACATAAGCAATTAAGACACTAAAGCTTTATAACAAAAATTAGAAGCAATAATATGTATCTTTCTAGCAAAAGGAAGAGTATTCAAAGACATTTAACCTGGTAATTAATCTTAGCCTAAGGAAATTCTTCTTTGCCTGAATTTGGTTGCTAATAACCTCAACTAAACAGTCATCATCTTGCTCAGAATAAGGAGAGGCTTTCTAATCTCTGTAGTCTAGCAGATGAGAGCCAAAATGGCCAGTAGACATTTTGAAGAGATGAAGTTTAAAAGATGGCAATTAAGAAAAATTCAGCCACCTGAAACCAGAACAGACAAGTGACAAGCTACAAAGACTAAATATAGATCTAGATCTAGTCAGAAGACATCATCAAGAAGTAATATAAATCTAAATACCTCATGGTATAAATAAATAAAATATTGGTAACTTGACATCATCAAGGGAATGAATTTTCCCTCCATGTATATAATCTGACTATGTGTTTGCTATATATGCATTCTTCAAGTATAATCCCCATGTGTGTCTACTCCACTAATCATATGTGTATTTGTGAAAGAGTGTGATCCAGGCTTATGAAGGAAATTATTGCTTCTCTCCTCTCTACCCTATTTCATGAAATACTTTTCTTTGAATTAATTGTCACCTCTGGCTGTGGAGTAAAAAATAAACCCATTGGTGGGGACTTTGGCACTCTGCTCTTGAGTGTATGTGGATCCACTTAAGAGTTCCTTGAATCTATGTATTACTTTTTCAGGGGGCCCATAGTAGTGAAAAAAAAAAAAAAGCCCAAATAGTATGTTCACAAAATAGAGAGTATGAATACATAGACTGGAATTTTATACAATGTAGGAATTGGGATGGATTATTCCAAGTATGTGTGGTCTTTTCCCATCATTATCTTAAAAAGATAAGTTCATTAAACATTGATACATGGCAATAAACAGAAAGAATGAGAGTCCCTATTCCATTTGAGTTTTCCTTGTATAAGAAAGTTGATGATTGGTTGTGTCAGATTATGATCTACGTAATTTAAAAAATTCAATAATTAAATGTAGTTCCAACAAAAAGTTGGAAGATAAGAGATTATATGGCAAAGGACTAATTAACAACTCTATGAATCTGACTGGATTGTCCTTGAGCAGAAACGAGTTAAACATTTATCATCATCATTGATGGAAAAAGGAAAAAGAGATTAAAATTACTGAGAGAAGAATTAGACTAGACCAAGCAGTCTTAACCTGCTACCTTCATTTATACATATATGTGTGTGTAATAATAATATATTAATATAATAAATAATTTATTAACTAAATTTCAATATAATTGGCAGTCCTATATATTTTGTTTTATTCATTTAAAAGCAGTATTTTGAGAAAAACTCTATGGGCTTCACAATATTGCCAAAGGGGCCCACTACAAAAAGGTTAAAAAAAACCTTGGATCTGACACAAGCTTTCTTTCCTGTAAAAGATTAAGAATTTTCAAGTAACATGATAGACATGGATAGAGCATTTAGAAAACTTTTCCTGGATTTAAGAATGTGATAACTATGGCTAATAGTTTAGGAGTTTGCATGTACATGGGTTTATTGAAAAAACCCTTTCTATTTTGTAAAATATTTCCTTATTGGCTTTTCTCATGTGATTGTGATTGAATTTGCATAGTGTGGACATATCTTTCTATATATTTCTATTATATAGAGATATATACACAAATACATATTTAATGAATGCAACAAAGCTTCATTGTTGAAAGTGTGTTGGGGATTTGTAGGTGGGGGAAAGATCAGGGTCTGTATATGTTAGTTCATCAATATAGGGATCTTCCAGTGTGGGGGTTCCCTTTGCTGATACAGATTGGCAACTCAAGCTATAGATATTGAGAAGTATCTGGAGCACTAAATGGTTAATTGCCTCAATTAATGTCATATAGCTAGCATCTTACTGACTCCAAAGTTCTCTAGCTACTATGCCATGGGGATTTAAATTGAATACTCATGTGTCACAGACTATGACAAAAGATATCATTTCAAAAGAAACTTGGGAAGCCCTGTGTAAACTGCTATAAAGTGAAGTAAGCAGGATTGGAGGAACAATTAAAGCTACAATAACAGTATGGCAATATTAAACAACTTAAATAAAAATTCTGATCAATGTAATGACCAACCATGATTACAGAGGACCAGTGATAAAGAATGCTACCCATTTCTTGTTAGAGATTATAACAAAATATGCATAATGAGATAGACATTTTTGGATATGATCAATGTGGGAATGTGTTTTGCTTGATTATGCGTTTCAGTCCTTTTGTTTTTGCGGGGAGTGGGAAGAGAGGTAGAAAGGAGACAAAATAAATGTTGATTGAAAAAACAATTTAAAATAAAATAAAATAATTGAAAAATGATAATTTAGTTATAAGCCTAAAACTTCAAATGGAGAAATCAACTTGTTTCTAGATCCTAATACTCCTCTCAGTAAATATTGACATTCAAGTCATACATTAGCAAGTTTTTTCTTTTAATATGAGGTTCTGAGGATTTTTTCATTGTGGGCTGAAACTAAATATCAGAAATTACAATGCAGAACAAGTGAGGCATAAGATATTTATTGACACTGACAAAAAAGTATACAAATTTTCTGAAGAACAAGAGTTGAAAATATTTCCTGGTTTATTTCTACCACACAAAGACTGATATTACATTGAAGATGGGGGGAAAGAAGAGGGACTGGTTATTTTTCCTTTCTGGAAAAAAAGAAGACATGCACTGGACTTCATAGCTGTAGCACAGTTCGTTTCTCCCTTTTGAACAACTGGTTTTATTTGATGAGTGGCAAGTGGATGTCCATGTTTTCTAGACAACACTGGAAAGGATGGCATCCCCCAAGTCTCTAACAAGAATTCCACTCCATGAGTCATGCTTGACTGGTGAGTATCTCTGATCCTTTTGGATGGTTATGTTGAAAGAAGATACTAGATTGTAGCTTGAAGATCCATTGTAACCACTTAACCACAGTCATTTATTTCAAGGATTCACTCATCTCTGTGCTCTCAAGTGAGAACAGCACATTTAGGGCAGCTGAGAAAGGGATTCTCCTATTCTCCTCAGTCTTCTGTAGTCACCATTTTTTGTAAAAGGTGCCTCTAGCTTAAAAAAAAGTACTTCCATCAATCATGGAATTCTTTAAAACTTTTATAAATCCAAGTTTTAAGAGAAATCTGGAGATTCAAGATGATGAAAATACAATTTGAGACTCTTGTCATTATGACATTTAAAATATTTCTTTTTTAAATTGGATTTCCCCATCAGACATCTGTAAGGGGCTTTGATAAGTTAAAGATTATTTTTTTAAAAAAGAGGAGTGTTTTTTTAAAAATAACTTAATTGTTATACTCATGTCAAAAAAAAAGGTTTTGCACAGAATATTAAATACAATTCTTAAAGTAGATAGTTCTTATGGACAGCAACTACGCACAACAAGAAAGCAAAAAATACAACTTTATCTCCAAAGTGCTAATGTTTTGTTTGAAACAACCATGACAAAAATCAATGACAACACACAATCAGAGGTAAACAATATTTTCTTCAACTCCATCACCATTGTCCCCATCATGTAAGCTTGTGGATGGCAAGTTCAACTTAGCCTCAGGACCCTGCCAGGGCTGAACACTTCCAGGATTTGAATGGTATGTTTTTGAGCACTGACTTTGATTCTCCTCCAAATCTGTAACATAAAAACAGATACATGTTCATAGAGTGCCTGATATAGAAAGAAGCAGCTGGGCCAACTTAATATCCCAAATGGACCATTTTTCAAAGAATCAATGCCATTTTAGTTTTGCCTATAATGTCCTGAGTACTGAAAGCTTGGTGACAGAAGAGTCATGTAGATAATGGCCATGTTAACTAATAAGCGAGGAAATTACATTCTTCATAGTCACAGAAGCCATCTACAATTCCCACCTACATTCCTGAATAGTGATTGAAAAGAGTCCAATTGGACAGAGCTGTGCATGCTTGCCAGTGAATTATAGTTCATTAGACTTACCCATTGGGACAAAGGGTTCACAACCTTATGAATGCATTACACACAAATCTCTATATTATCTTACATTCACATGGCATCTTTTACTTGAAGATCTCAAAGCCAAGAAGAGTTCTTGGGATGTCCAACATACTGCTTTGGATTTTTTTGACTTTTAGGAGTTAATCGGTATCCAGGAAGTGGAAGCTGAGTAGGATTGAATGAAGGGGATCTTCTCATTCTCACTATTAAGTGAATCATTAAGAGTAAGCAAAGTCATTTAACTGCAATAGTTAAGGCTCCCCGAATAAATCATTTCTATTGTCAATGATGGTAAGGCTTCTTATGGTTTCATTATTGTATCTGTGCAGTTACCTGGCAACATCATTGTATTGCTGTTTCTATCTTTTACTGGTGAAACCCAGTGACATCGAATTTCAATCGGGGAGAAAGGGGACATAAGGAGGAGGTAGATACAGAAAATTACTTTCTCTGCAATCTGTTTCCCTGACACTCTGATCTTCATAAGCCTTAAAGTTCAATATGAACGTGAATCATCATCACTATTATTCTTACTAACCTGACCAAATCATAACAATGAACAACTCCTTAGAAATAACACTAAATTGGAATCCAAGCTGGGTTCTCATGAGCTTACATGACTCAAGGCTAGTTATATGAGTTTTTGTTGTCTCAGTTTCTGGATCAATAAAATAGGAATAGTGTTATCTGCCCATCTCATGGGATTTTTATGAGATAATATTTGTAAGTACTTTGAAAAATAAAAGTGTAATAGTAGAAATGGGAAACTCTAAAGATAATTATTCCCCTGAGTCACAGACCATACTAATATTCTCTTTATGCTATGACTTCTCCTTTTTCAAGCATTGATAAACCATCAAAATATCAAGGTTTAGCAATGCATTTATAATTCAGTTTAATCTCCCTTATTATTTGAAATCAATCTTCAGCTATAAAAATTTGATGAATGCTTTTAAAAATAATGACAATGTTGATGTTGTCATTTAGAAAACATTTCTCATGTTGGAATGGTTCTCTGGTAATGACTCTTGGATACTTACCAAGACATTAGTAAGACCCTGGGGTGATAGATGGTACAATGGATAGAGCACTGGCCTAGAAGTTAGGAGAACTTGAATTCAAATCCAGTCTTAACAATTACTAAATTACTAGTTGTGTGACCCTTGTCAAGTCACTTAACCTCAATTGCCTTGCCAAAAAATAAAGCATCAGCAAGGCCCTATTTGGTTCAAATATAATTCTCTTTCTCCACTAGCCCTATCCTCTCACCTCCAGGAGGTGCAGGATGCTTCCTCTAACTCCTCTCCCCTTACCACTCCTAAATTGTGGGCAGCAACAGGCCTGGGGGTTAGTAAGGGAAAAGCAGCAGCTTTCCTATAAGCAATAAGCTGTCACTTGGGAAGCAAATGCCAAAGGCAGGCAGGATAATTGCTCCAGGAAAGCTAACAAACAGCCCATGGAGAGATGACCCTGCATAGGCATCAGGCCATCAATGTTTCTTTAAATGCAGAATGTGCCAACAGTAGAAAGAAAAATAACCTTGGTCACATTAGGGTGCTACAGAGGAAATAAAGACCAGACTTCAAAATGCTGAAAATCCTATAGAAAACACCTGGTCCTCTGAGGCTGGAGTTTAGTGATAGAAACTATAAATGACAGAATGGCTGGAGAGATGCTAACAGTCTGATATGACTGAAATTTTTAAATGCTTAAGACAAAGCTAGTATGAAATTTAAGTCAATTTCTCAGTATAGCCAAACTAGGCTAATCCTCCATGTAACTAAAAGATTCTCAATTTTGAAAAAAAAAAAAAAAAAAAAAAGGTATCTAGCCTTCTAAAAAGGTCTGGCTTCTTTTCCTTCTTCTGCCACTGAGATTATGATTGACTTAATTATTTTTAGATTTCCTAAAGCACTAGCAGTTGTTGAATAAATGAAAAAAAAAGAATACATTCTGGTTTCTTAGGCAAATAAATGTATTCTCTTTTTATAAATGTAGAACCTGAGACATAGAAGGTATATTCTTTAGCTTCAGTTGAATGCTTTAAGGATCATTTATCTGAAAGAAATCTGAAAACATTTTCTTTCTCAAAAATTTGTACAGATATTGAATCAGCAACCTCTATTTAATAGCAGCAAAAACCATGAAGCTTTCATTTCCATCTTGCAGAAAAACTACAAGCCAGCTTATATTGCTTGCTCTAAGTTCAACTTTCTGATGATTTTACAACAGACTTTCAATTTCCTCTCAATTCCTGATCGAAGAGATTTCACTTCTCATTGCCAGTATTCTTAATGAAGTGACTGCCATAAATATTATATTCCTTCACAGTCCAAAAGGGTAAACCTAAACTCTGCCTTTCAAAGCAGATTCTGATGGATAGAAACTTTGAGAATGGTTCATGAAACCCTACACTGAGAAGGAGAAATCTATAGCTAAAGGCAACTGAGAAAAAAAATTGCTTATAAGAATGTGAGACAAAAGACAAAAGAAAGAAATTCAAGAATACCACACTGGAGGTTCTAGGTGCTTGAAAGTCTCAGCAAGTCTTGATTTTTCAAGAAGACTGCAGCAGAGGCCAAAGCACAAAATATGAATCATCCTGTATCTCTTTATTCAGTAGAAATATGAGTTTTTACTTCGGTGAATTTTTTTTTATATTGGCAAATGTAATTTTTAGTAAAAATTGCATTTTTGTTTTACATTGGTAAATGAAGAAACTGAGAGAAACCCTTAAAAGGAAAAAATAAATTAAAAGAAGAGAATCAATAATCATTTGGTCCCAACGTGACTAATGTGAGTTAAAAGTGCAGCCAAAAACAAATGAATAACACTGTAATTTCAGACCGATCATGGTGCGTTGTTTTGATTGTATGTCACCTGGCCTGGAACTCAATTTCCTTCATTGTGGTTTCTTCTTGCTGTCTATCTGAACTGTGCAGGAAAGGTCAGACAGTTTGTCTTTGAAATTAGAAACTGTTCCATGATTCCTGATTTTATTACTCTTTTTTCATCCTTAAAATATCTCCAGAAAGCCAGTGTATATTTATCAAGGCTAGCCCCGTTTGTCCACACGTTTTACCCAAGAGAGAATAATGATCATGTAGAATTCCAGCTAAAAAAAATTAAAAACTAAAATAAAATCATATTGAGTTTTGAGACTAAAGTTTTGAAAGGGAAAATTAATCACCTAATTTCATGTGTAAGCAAAACGCTGCCAGGATTGATGAGTATAAAAACATTTTTTTCCAACAGAAAAAAAAATTTTTTTCACTAAAGTTCTCCAATACCTCATCATGGCATAAATGTTAGCCTGAGTTCTCAAAGGCAATGCTAGTTCAGCTTAAGCTCTGGAAAAGCTTTTATTGTTGTATCAAAAATATAGTATATCTATTATCTGAGGACCAGATTGGTTCATCACCTGTAGAATGGTGACAGTATAGAAGTCTTTGACCATGGGACACATGAAACAAAGAAAAATAATACTTTCTGCTATGACACTGGTGATGTGGTTGAAAGGATTTAGATAGTTTTTAGACCACCTATAAATAATAATTTGATGGCTGACATGCTAAATGTGAATTTTGTCTAGTGATTAGGACAGGGATTCTTAATCTTATCATAGATACCTTTTGTAGCCTGATGCAGCTATGGGTTCCTTGTTGGAATAATATTTTTAATTCATAAAATAAAATATATGGTATTACAAAAGAAACTGATTGTATTTAAATAGTTATCAAAATATTTTTCAAAAACAAACCAAAACAACAACAACAACAAAAATCCTTTCCCTTTAAAGATAAACCAGAGACACAGGATATGTTTCATGTCTTATGCTTCCTTTTGTAAAACATTTTGCAGATGTACTCTTCAGTTACTCCTAAACACCTGATTCATTAAAGAATTTCTTTCTAATTCATCAATACAAACTTAAATTTACTGAAGTAACCTAACAAAGTACTATTATGTTCTGGTACTAAGAAAGTGACCTTTCAATAAAACCATTGAAATGCAAAAATAAGTAAATAAATAAGTTCACAGACCTCAGATTAAGGAACTCTAAAAGGATTACTTCATTAATATCATTATGGACATCCTTACTGCAAAGTAAACCAGAAAGTTTAAACATATCATACAGGAGCTACATAATCAGGAAACGAGCTGGCCAGGCAGGAAGAGCAATAGTTGGACATACCAAAATCCTAAGTAACATTAAAAGACCTGGACATAATAGTAGATGCCTATAGTGTCATAAAATGAAAGATCTGACAAGACCAATCCAACTGGGAAAGGCCAGCTTGAATACAGATCCAGAAATAGACTATTTTTGTTTATGTAGTTATATTCAATATGTCACATCATCACCAAATTCATCCATAATAGAACTTGAAGACTATCTATTAAGGTCATTAAGGGGCTGCAGTATAGTCTGGGTTGGAAGAGAGTCCAATGAAATAGCAGATTCTTGATGTATGAAGGAAAAAACTATAAGGTTATTATTTTTTTAATTTTTGCAAGCCAATTGGATTTTATTACTTGCCCAAAGCTACAAAGCTAGTGAGTGTTAAGTGTCTGAGCCTGGATTTGGACTCAGGTCTTCCTGATTTCAGGGCCAGTGCTCTATCCAGTGTTCCTCCTACCTAATCCCAAAAAGTTATTAGTGCAACAATAAGATACCAACCCAAAGCTAGTAGAGAATTACTATTGTTGTTATTCGGTCATTTCAGTCATATTTGAGCCTTTGTAATCTCGTTTGGGTTTTTCTTGGCAAAGGTACTGGAGTGGTTTGGCATTTCTGCCCCTAGCTCACTGTTCAGATGAAGAAACTGCTGTCAATAGAGCTAAATGATTTATTCAAGGTCACATAGCTAGTAAGTGTCTAAGGTTGGAGTTGAACTCATGAAGATGTGTCTTTCTGACTCCAGGTCCTCCTGGCTGTCCATATAACAAAGTACTGAGGACACCTCAAATCTTTCATCCAAGTGTCTCAAAGCACACTTATTTCTTTAATGGTTCTGTTATCCATATGAAGGTAGTTGAAAGGATAAGATAAAACCCCCAAGTATATCATCAAATAGAAGATACCCCAACTTTTCAAATATTCAAATGGATCTCTGGATCAGATCCAAACCTATCCCATTCCTTCTCATAAACTTACTACAAGGGAGTGCATCCAAGCTCACCACTGATCCCAAATGAGTTTCAAATGACCACTGTCTAGTTCCCACAGGCAGGTTAGCTAGTTTCTTTGGGAAGCTAAGGGCTATGCAATTGGCACCCAATAATTCACAATTAAAAGAAAAATGTAGAGGCACATATCATTACAAAGCAACCTGTGTACTTTCCCATAGCCTCTTTGACTTTCTGCATCCTTGATCTTGCTTGCTCTCTTGGCATCTCTGCCCAGTTTCAGCATGTCTGGCAATCATTTCAAGTTTCTGCCTCAGCTTGGAATGTTTGATGTCTGTTTCTAGTATTAACCTCTCATTGGTATTCTTGCTTTTGAGTGACAATAACAGCTTACAGCAATGGCAGCCCAACGTTCTCTGTTTCTGACTAACCTGTCAGCTACCTTGGAGCACCCTATGCCCAACTTACTTTGGAAGCTCCAGCTTCAAGTCCTAATGGGGATAGATGACAATGTCTTTTGTCTTCTTTGTTCCATTCCCCACATCATACTGTCAGCAGCTAAGAATGCAAAATTTATTTTATATGCAGATAAAAAAGTAGGGTGATGCTTAATCAAAAAGCTAACTTGGCTTGTTTTATATATAAATGGAATTTTCCCTAAAATATTTTTCTTTTACCTGAGGCTGACTAGTTCTCTTAATTCAGTCTGAGATGTTGCCAGATAGTGGCTTAACTCCAGTAGAATTCCCCATAATTTTCCACAAGAAAATTATGTTCCTTAAGCCATCCAAACCCTAAGTTATTTACTTCCCTAGATCTTACCACCAGAACCTACCGAACTGCACTTATCTCATAATCCAATCATAACCACTGCTTCTGGAAAAAGATGGATCTGCAGACCTCTCTTGTTCTATTCACCATCTTCTTGACTTCTTGACCAAAATATCTTTTCCAAGTCACCATCATCCCTTTTTAGCCTCTTTGATTCACTTTTAATTCACCCTCCTTCATTTCAAGCCATTGATGTTAATAAAGTTTATATTCAATTCCTTATCACTCCTCTTCTGTAGTACATTTTCCTCAAGCTCATCATCACTATCTTTTTCTGTGGGATAACTTCAGAATTGCCATAAATATGCTGAACATAATTTATGATTTTGTCCCAGGAATATGCTAAGGTCTGGGAGGATGGGAGAAAGGGAAGATTCCCACCCCAATGTAACTTCTGTGATTTATAACAATCTTCCTAAGACAATTCAAAATGGAAGCAATTCCATTTCCTGGCATGGCACTGGCATACTGTCCATACTTTCCTTCAGAGCTTCCCAAAACACTGAGATAGCTCTGGAAATGCATGATTCAAATTCATGATCTATATGTACTTCCCTACGAAGTATACTTCCAAGGTAAGTGAACAGCCACAGTGTTCAAAATTTCCATTTGCTGTAACTAACTGTTCCAAGTATGGATGGCGTAGCACTGGCTGTTACAGAACCTCTGTTTTCTTACTGTTAACTGTCAGATCACAATTAGTATATGAGCAGAGAACTATTTGAATTGTGTTAGGAAGAGTCTGAACATCACCTGGCAAGATAAGATACCAAACACTTTCGTGAGTTGAACTGTCAAACATTCAAATTCCACTTCAGAGAGCCACCTTTGTACTGGCCTCATTGTTTGAAAGCCAAATAAACATATGTTTACCTAAAAGACTTGAAAATTCCCACCAAGCAAGCACTCACAGAGAAGTCCAAAGAAACAATACAAAGATACTCTCAAGGTCTCTCTCAAGAATTTTGAAATCAATTATAAGACATGGGAGTCATTGGCACAGGTCTGTCCAGCATAGCATCTTTCATTAGAGAAAGTGCTGTGCTCTATGAGCAAAGCAAAATTGCAATAGTGCAAAAGAAATGTGAAAAAAAATTTAGAGTCAGATCCACTCCAAATATTCATGTCAACTGTTTATACCCAACATGTTTTCCAAACTTGTATTGGTCTGTTCAGCCACTACTAGACACACTGTACCTCAATCCTGACATAGTAATGTAATTTGGTGCTTTTTGAGAACAAAGGACAACAACATGACTTCAAAGACAAATTTGTTCATATATGTAGTAAAGGCCAGAACTGGTATTTGAACCCAAGTCTCACCTCTAATCCTAGTCTTCTATTCATTGTTCTAGGCTGTCTTAACAAGCCCTTTGTCATTAAGGAGATTTTTTTGTTTCTAAGGAAAAGAGTATAATCATGATAGGGTTGAGGCCATCATAATAGTAAGCACAGAAGAAGCACTCTGACCAAAAGGATTCACATTTGAACTCACCAGAGTTTGTTCACAGTAATAATAATAATTCAAGGATGATCAATTGTGAAAGACTTAACTTTGATCAAGACAATGATCCAAGACAATTTCAAAGAACCCATAAATGAAAGATATCACTCACCTCCAGAGAGAGAATTATTGGTATCTGACTATAGATTGAAGCATGCTTTTTGTTTAATCTTTATTTTAATTGTGTTTTCTTTTATAACATAACTAATATGGAAATATGTTTTGCATGATCTCACATATAATTCAAATCAAATTGCTTGCTTTCCCAAGAAGGGAGGAAAGAATGTGGGACTCAAAATGTTAAAAAAAATTACATATAATTAGGAAATATTTAATAAAATCTTAAAAATTAAGCTTACCAGAATAAAGCCTATGTCAAGATTTAAATTTATTATCTTTTTTTCAATAAGAAGCAGCATTATAAATTCAAGCCTAGATTAGCTTTGGGAAAGGGACAGAAATGGGTATTCAGCTGCTCTGTCCATTACTGTCCTGTTCCTAATTCTCAGAACTAATAAAGTTATGGAGAAGGAATCTACTACTCAAAAGATCTATGCTCCCCAGTCTCACTCTAGAAGCTTTATCTAGAGTCTAGAATCATGGGAATTTGCCCATTATGCTCTAAGGAATCATTAAGACACTCTATGTACTCTGTACAATGTGTGACTATTAAAGTAACTGATTGTTTTACCAGAAGAATTTCTACATCCAAATGTATGCCTGGGAAACTCTACAATTATCCCAATTATGCTCTCTGCTCCAAATATCCTGGCAAATCTTCTTTGGAAATGGTCTTCAAAGGACTTTTGAATCTCTGAAGTCACATTTTTTCAACTATCTTCTCTGGTGGCTAGTTTTTAGCTTTTGAGGTTGCTTCAATTCTTAAAAATGCAGTAACTATATAGATCCCAAAGGTAACTATTGAAAATGACAACATCCATCTGTCCTTCCAAGCTTTGGTATATGCTTATACAACCAACTGCCCAACCCCAAAAAATCCATACCCAATTGTCATTACTTTATAACCTCACTGAATATTTACTAAAATATTTATAAAAATTTATATTTTTAAATATCATCTGAGTATACTAGAAGAATTTGACCTTCAATTTTTTAATTATTATGTCTATTCTATTATCCATCATGGGTTATCTTAGTAGTCAATTTTAATTCATTTGCTCTCCCTTGACTTAATTGCTTTGTCAACCTTTAAGTGTTCTATAAATGGGACCTATTATTCTCATAATCAACTCTATGACCACAACTATTTAGCTCTTAACACTAACAAAAATGTTATTTAAAAATACTCAATGATTCACAGTGTTTACCTTGAGTTCTTAGTCATTTAAAAGTTTATGTATCAATTTTACTTTCCAACATCCAGGGAGCTTGATTGCAGCGATACCTTTCATTGTTGTTGAATTCCTTTTTGGAGTTCCTTTTTAGTCAAGTCCAATTTTTTGTGACCCCAATTGGAGTTTTCTTGGCAAAGGTTTGTCATTTCCTTCTCCAGCTCATTTTACAGATGAGGAACTGAGGCAAATAGGATTAAATGACTTGTCCCAGAACCATGAAACCATAGAGCAATATCTTGTATTTACCCATTTCAAAGGGTAACTAGATAATTCAGTGGATAGAGTGTCAGATCTACACTCAGGAAGATGGAGAACAAATCTGGTCTCAGACAGTTACTAGTTCTGTGACCCAAGGCAATTTACTTAATTAACCCCTTTGCCTCAATTTCCTCAACTGCAAAATGAGCTGGAGAAGGAAATAACAAACCATTCTAATATCTGCCAAGAAAACCCCAAATGGGGCTACAAAGAATAGGATTTGACTGAAAAAATGACTGAACAACAACACATTTCAAAGTGCTTTCACAAGCTTCATCTCATTTGATAAGAAGGTAGCACTGTATAATGGGAAAAGCTGTAGACTGAGAATCAAACAGCCCCAGCTGGATCCTAAGTGTGCTGCTGGCTGATTAGTTATGTAACTCGGAGTTATTTCTCTTTTTTGGAGAACTTCAATGGCTTCCATTTCCTCACTTTTAAAATGAAGAGCTTTGGCCTAGATCAATAAGGCCCCTTTCACTTCTAGAAACTGTCACGTCTCTATGATTAATCGATCTCTTCAACAGATTGAGGTAAACAGATTACCTACTCCCTCTTTTAAAAGCAGATATGTAATTCCATTGTATATAGAATTGTGGATTAGAAAACTTTAACAGTGCAGGCTATCACCTGCTTTAAAACTTTATTGTTTTAAAGAGTTTCTAGGAGACAGTGAGAGAGCAAACAACACAGCCAGCAATAGAGGCTAGTCTAAAAAGGCCCAATGCTCTTCCTTCTTCCCTTATATCATTCATCAAGTAGACAAAGGCAGATCTTGAACCCAGATCTTCCTGATTTAGAGAACTGCTTTGATGGTCCTGAACCATACTGTCTCTTTAGATAGCTTTATTTCAGTTTCACGAAAGAAGAAGCTCAATAGACTAGCCCAAGATTATATAGCTACTCACTGATGGAAGTGGAATTAGAATCTAGATCTTCTGGGCATGTTGTTTAAATGTCAAATGTTTATTTGCCAAAAGGCTATTTTATGGAGAATTCACACAAGACAAGCACCAGCAGGGAAATCAGAAGAACCTCCACGGATACTTTCAAAGTCTCTCTGAAGGACTTTGGAATTGATTGTGAAACATGGAGATACTGGCACAGGATTCTCCAGCATGTGTGCCTATATCAAATAAGGTGCTATAATCTAGGTAAAGCAGAATTGTAATAGCTCAAAAGAAACACAAAATGTGCAAATTCAGAGCCATCTCCACTCCAAATGTTCATGAAGACTATTTGTAGAGCCTCCTAAACTCATAGTTCATCTGTTCAGCACAATCAGATACACTGCACCTTGTCTCCAATACAGGGATATCATTTTGGTTCTCTACAAGAACAAAGGACACGTCTGAATACAAATATTTCCTTCCTTTAGAGATATATGTCAAGCAAAATTCCATGAATATTCAGTTATCTATAGTAAGGAAGGACAGGCCTGACAATGCAAATTTAAATCCAGAGACAATCCCCAACTCTCCCCTCATTAACTATTTTTTTAACTTCCTGATTGGCACTTGAGTTTTACCATTTCTGTCTGATCATTCCCTGCCCCTTCTCCCAAAGGATCTCTAACAAGTAAGGAAAGGACAGAAGGGCAGAAAAAGACAGAAAAAAATACAACTATGCAAATCAGCTTCTGGACAGTTGAGGTTTGCCAATAAGTGAAATCAGCATTCCCTACTATTAGCTCTCATAAACTGTTCCCTCTGGGCAGCTGGATAATTCGTTATTTTCAAGGCTGGACTCTACAATTTAAGAGGAAATTCTGTGTCAAATGAATAATGAATAAAATACTCCCTAAATTGTGGAGTGCTTTAGCTATTTCAAGCCACAAAGTCACCATTTACAATAGAACAATTATGCTGATGATTATAATGGTGATAGCAATAATAATATTAGTGCATTTATGTTCCATGCCATGATTATATAGTACTCTCATACATATTTTCTCATTTGTTTTTTATAATGGTGCTGTAAAAGAGGCAGAGCAGGGATCACTCCCAGTGTATGGATAACAAAGCTAAGGGTCATATGGCCTTTCTCAAGGTCACATGGTTAACAAATAATGGTGGTGGTCCTAGATCCCTGGGCTTTGGACTCCGGATACAGTCTTCTTTCCTTTGCTCCTCTCTCATTTACCAAATGACATTTTAATGTCTCAAAACAGTTCAGTTCCTACATATTTTGTCAACATTTAGGAAATACAATTCAGTCCAGTATCTTAAAATGAATTTACATCTTTAAAAAAAATTGGAGTTTATACTGTTTTTCAGCACTATTTGACAATAATGGCCCACCACTTATCTCTGCCCTTCTAAACACCACATTTCTGAGGTGAGCCCACCCACAGCCTATTTCAGCTCTCCAAGGACAATGTTTGGAAAAGCAAATGATAAATGAAAGAGGATGTTATTGCAGAAGTCTGTGCTTCATCTCTAACATGGCTGCAATTGTGGAGAAAGGACTTAAAGAGGCACCTGGCCACTCACTAAGTGGGCTTTGAGGTACACACAGGGTTTCTGTATCTTTCTTGTTAGTTCAATACTGATTTACAGCCTTCATCTACATGCCCTACTGTGGAGCAAAATAAGTTTTAAATCAGTATCACTTGCACAAGGCTTTGATTTAAAAATTTTTTTCAATGCAGTGCCACCTGCCCTCCTGCTATTAAAATGTCAGGACTGACTGCAAAGATATAAATTTAGCTCAACAGCGCACTCCAGAGCCAGGCACCCAGAAGTTCAAGGCAGCCAGAAGCAAAATATTTAGTCTACTCTTGAATTCAACCACCAACTATTCTCCCTGTCATCCCATTCCATCCTCCCCTCTAACACTCATCACACAGAACATCACGTCTGTCTGACTTGGCTTTGGTCTTGTTTAATGTGATCAAGTGTTCTGGTTTACATTTTTTTTATTAATATAAATATACAAGTATTTCACTGCTGTTATTTCCAAAAGCCAAATTGTAATCTTTCCCTAGGGCAGCCTGGACTTGAATATAGATTTGTATCTTTGATGTTCAACTCCCTTCAGAAAAATTATGTATCCTATTTGATCATTAAGATGTCCTCATGCCGCTCAAACATTTCTAATGCCAGTTCTGAATGTAGACAATGACTAATAGCCACCCTGTGAGGCAATCAACAATTTTACTAGAAAACATTTTCTGCACAATAGAACCCAAAGTACTCATGGGGGCAGCTAGATAATACTATGGATAGAGCACTGGGCTTGGAATCTGGAAGATTCACTTTTCTGATTTCAAATCTAACCTCAGACATTTACTAGCTATGTGGCCCTAGTTAAATTACTTAATCATGTTTGCCTCAGTTTCTTCATCTGTAAAAGGAGAAGGAAATGGTCAATCACTCTAATGCCTTTGCCAAGAAACACCAATTGGGATCATGAAGAGTCAGACATGACTACGTATCAACAACAACAACATGGAGATTTTGGAAGTGTAGTCTTTTCCCTGTCCTGTTGGTTCACAATTTAAATTTGGAAGATATCCCAAGTTTGTTCAACTCAACTATCATAGTAATAATGTTTAAATCCTAAAAAGCATCTAGGAATAATGATGAGAGCAAGAATGGAATCAAGAAGACCTCAAGTATTACCACTTGCAGATACTACGGGCAAGGCAATTGACCGTGCTGTGTGCCCAGGAGACTCTCTAAGACTATATAAATTATGGATGAGTTGCTGATCTGCAATGATGGAAGAAGTGATCACACCAGGAATTCCCTATTCCCATAAAAATCACAAATGTAGAATTATTGGGGAGTTTTAAAAGCTTGGACAGGACTCCTTTATCAGTATTTTTTTCATTCCTTCAATTATTCCTTCACTGATGTAGATACTTCCAATACAGAGGCAACATATGTGATAGGAGACAGTCTTCATGAGTTGATATGGCCAAAAAAAAATTACTTAATGGGTGATTAACTTTGTAGCAAGTCTTTAAGTTTATCTACACTAGTCTACAGGGGAGATAGTCTACAGGGGAGATACAAACACAGATCATCAACAATATCATATCTGAGATCATTCCAGCTTGGTAGGTCCTAATAGAACTAGTGTTTGTTGGTTCAAGAACTCAGGGATATCTCCATCTAGCAATGAGACATCAACATTAAACTCTAAGCAACAGTGTTACTGACTTTTGTATATTCATTGGATCTCAGTCATATTTTTGGTGCTGAAAATGAGTCAGTAAATGTCTTGGAGCAACTACATGGCAGAGTAGATAAAGTATTTGATCTGGAATCTGAAAGACCAAAGTGTGTGTGTGTGTGTGTGTGTGTGTGTGTGTGTGTGTGTGTGTGTGTATATATATATATATATATATATATATATATTCTTGCCTTAGACACTTACTAGTTGTATTATCCTGTGCAAATTATTTCACTTCTCTCAGTCTTAATGGTTTAAACTATAAAGTATGGATTATCACATAAAATAATATATGTAGAGCTCTTTACAAATTTTTAAAGTTCTATATAAATTCTAGTTAGTGTTTATATTATATTATATTATATTATATTATATTATATTATATTATATTATATTATATTATATTATATTATATTATATTATATTATAATAGTGATATTATCAGGTTACTGTTATCATCATCCTATGCTCTTTACATACAAATACAGTTTTTCTGAAGTAGGGAAGAAAATTACACTGTGATTTTGAGTGGAGTAAAGAATCATGAAATGACTAGAAAATGGAATTTTGCCTTTTCTTATACTAGTCATAAACACAGTCTTACCCTTTTGTTTCTTTCCGGATAATCAATAGATGCAAGTCAGTGTCATGACACCAGCATCATTCAACATATTTTTTTTTTCTATATCAGCTCTATACTTTAGAGGATTTTGAGATTTGTAGATATATTTTCAAAAAAAATTATCTCCCTCTCAAGACATTATTTTACTTAATGTCAACAGAATCCTATCTCCACCCAATGATCTCAGCACATGTTTTAGTCAAGATAGAGTTCTGGTATAAGTCTTGTCCTATAGATAAAAACATAAAGATTATATGATCTGTTATTTTTATTAAAAATAGAACAAAAGTTAAAACACATTGTATCCCTTCATTAGAATATAAACCCTGAGAGATCAGGGACTGTATTTGTATCCTATTTGTGTTTGCATCACTTTTGCATTTGTATCTTCCATGTCTGGTATATAGAAATGTTTGTCAGTTGATACATCATCTCCAAAATCTTATCTTCCTAGATTTAGAAGCTGATACATCAGTAACTCAAGGTCATCTTTATCTCCTTTTTTTCCTCCAAGGCTAACCGCAGACATCATGTTTTTTATAAAGCCTTCCCTGACCATTTGACTCCCTACCCAGGCTTGTTAATGTCTTCTGCTTGTCTGTGTACAAATTGCCCTCCTTTCCCACCTCACCTCAGACTTCTAAGTTCGAAGAGAGTAGATAGTATTTAATTTTCATTTTTATTATAGTAGGATCTAACACCTTGTTAACTATTGTTATTCAATCACTTCAGTTCTGTCAGATGTTTGGTGATCTCATTTTGAGCTTTTCATGACAAAGATATTGGAGTAGTTTACTATTTCCTTCTCCAGCTCATTTTACAGATGAGGAAACTGAGGCAAACAGAATTAAATGGCTTACCCAAAAATCACACAGCTGGTAAGTGTTTAGAACTGGATTTGAAGTCATGAAAAGGTGGCCCAGTATTCTATTCACTGTGTCACCTTGCATTTATTAACTGTCCATTAAAATGAAAGGACTACTGCAAGTTAATGACAGAACTAGAAAAGGAAGGGCTCTCCAAGTTAAAAGTTTATAATCTTCCAAACACTTGATATGACAGCATCACTAGATGCATTGTGCTTCCTACCCCATTGCCACTTCAGGTGTGGGATTTCTTGTCACAATGAACAAAAATGAGAGATATTCTTTAAGTGCCAAACAGCTTTAAATGACTTGATACAACTCTGAAAGATAAGTCACCTGTATGTGTTTGTGATGGTTTCAATATTAAAATAAAGAAAGAAAAAGAAAATTATTCCCACAAACCTCTGCTACACACTGAATGAGGTTTCATTTGAGTTTATAGATGCTCATAAAAATGAAATGTCATATAAGGTCTTTGCCCTTGACTAAAATAAGCAATAATGGTTTTTAGCTAATATAAAATTCACAGAATTTCTCATTTGATGTTTTAATTGGATTCTACCTAATGTAATAAATGTTGCTATTGAGGCAGTTCTCCTGGGGCTTTGACTCCCCTCTTTTGTCATTTATTTCAACCTAAGGTCATTTAACTCTGAAATCATTAACTTTTTATAACTAAAGAAGGCTGCATTTCTTGCAGTGATCAACATTGCTTAAGATAAAATTTTACCTCTTGGAATTCTAGTCATATGAGTCACTGACTGAGTCTTAGAATTCAGAAGCAGTCTGCAAAGTTCAAGTCTGCTGTCTTAAGCAAGAGCAGGTACAAAATTATCAGAAAAATAACTGGCAAGTATTGTGATAAGAAACACGACTGATATATATATTGAAGTTTTCAAAGTGTTTTACAGACATTTATTTTATTTGAACCTCATAGCAACTATGTGAATAGGTATTATTACTATTATCACACCTATTTTTACATATGAGTAAACTAAGGCTAAGAGAAATGATAAAATAGATGTGTATGAAAGGTGAGTTTAAACCTAGAATTTCTAGACTCACAAGTCCAGCATCTAAGTCACACTGTTTCCCTAGTATATAGAGTGGTCACTCAATCATGTACAACATAAGATGTGTTAGTTAGGAGGGATCTTAGATCATCTAGTCTTGTCTGACTCATTTGACAGATGAAGAAACTAAAAGTCAGAATTATCCAAGATCACATAGCTAATTAGTAACAGAACTGGAACAAGAACCTGCATCTGTGTCTTAGTTTGGCACATTTTTCACTCTGCTCCTCAGAGAAATGTTATAAGCTCAAATTTATTTGCTGACAAAATGAGGAGGATATCCATGAGACAGAATCAGGTTGCATTTGTTAGCTTTTGAGAGAACTCTGACAAGCTTGGGATGAAAGACAATGTGTGAAGACACAAAGAAAACATCTCTACTTATAGGCAAGGGCCAGTGGATAGAATGCCAGCCTTGGAATCAGGAGAACCTAAGTTTAAATCCACACACTTACTAGCTGGGTGGCCCTGAACATGTCACTTAACCCTATTTGCCTCAGTTTCCTCATCTGTAAAATAAGCTGGAGAAGGAAATGGCAAACTACTCCAGTATATTTGCCAAGAAAAGTCCAAATGGCATCATGAAGTCAGATAATAACAACAAAAGCATAGAGTAGATCAAGGAATAGACTAGAACTAGAGAGTTAAATAATTGACCAATTTATGCATTCAATATATCTGAGCACTATGGATATTATGTATATTTGCTTTTTGCCTCTGGACTTTTTTTCAACAACAGTATTTTAAAAATACCTTAGCAGAAATAGCCAGACTAGTTGATCTTTAAGGTCCCTTCTATGAATAGAATATAAGAGATTATTGGAAGTAGAATGAATTTAAGAGGAAGAAAGTGTCATCTGGTAGAAGAAGCAGTAGCATGGAGTTAGAAGATCCAAGTTCATATCCGACACTGTAATTTGTTACCTGTGTGATCCTGGGCAACTCAATAAAACTGGCAGAGGCCATTTTCTCATTTATAAAATAAAGGGACTGGAATAGATGAATCTTTCATACTTTAAAAATAATTTAGTTCATGCCCAAAGAGATATCAAATTGTACATACCCTTTGATCTATCAGTGTTTCTACTGGGCCTATATCCCAAAGGGATCATAAAAAAGGGAAAAAGATGTATATGTACAAAAATGTTTGTAGCAGCCCTTTTAGTAGTGGTAAAGAATCGTAAACAGAGTGGATGCCCATCAGTTGGGGAATGGCTGAATAAGTTATGGTATATTAATGTTATGGAATATTGTTGTTCTATACGAAATGATCAACAGGATGATTTTAGAGAAGCCTAGAGAAACTTACATGAAAAGAAGTTAAGTAAAGTGAGTAGAACCAAGAGAACATTGTATACAGCAACAAAAAGAATATGTACTGATCAATTCTGATGGACATGATTCTTTTCAACAATGAATTGATTCAGGCCACGTCTAACAGACTTGTGATGGAGAGAGATATTTGCATCCAGAAAGAAAACTATGGGGACTTTATGAGAATCACAACATAGTATGTTCACATTTTTTTGTCATTGTTTGCTTACTTTTGGTTTTCTTTTTCATTTTTTCTCTTTTTGATTTGATTTTTCTTGTGCAGCATGATTAATGTGGAAATATGTATAGAAGAATTGCACATGTTTAATATATATTAGATTACTTGCTAAGGGAGGGGGTAGGGAAAAGAGAGGAAGAAAAAATTTGAACATAAGATTTTGCAAAGTAAATATTCAAAACTATCTTTGCATGTATTTTGAAAATAAAAAGCTATCATTTAAAAATAATTTAGTTCAAACTCCTCATTTTACAAATAAAGAAACCAAGGCAAAAAGAATTGGTTTTAGAACCTGAACTAAAACTGAGGTCTCCTCATTCCCAATATAATTTTCTCTTCTGCTAGACTGAATTGGCTAAGAGATCAGAATCTTGGTTTTGAATTTATTTGACATACTATACAACTTTGAAGAGTGAATTAAATTGCACTGATAACATAGTACTGAACTCCTTCAAATATAAAGCTCTTACATGGTGGGCAATACTGTCATAGCAATAAATGCTTCATGCTTTTAGTGACACAGAAAGTTTATCACTGAAACAAACCTCACTGTAAGCTGGCTATGCATGGCACCCATCCATACCCTGAAGAACATAGTTCCTCGTTCTGCTGAGAAAAGAAAAATCGAATACATTTGTTTACTAGCTGAATGAGGCAGAAAATCAACCTTACCCATGAAACAGAGGGAAATGCAGCTGCTAAAATTCTCAGGCAAACAAGACACACAAAAAACATCATTTCACCAAGAGAAGACAAGCAACTAAATCAAAGAGATGTGAGCTAATTAGTTGTCTGTCTTTTGAGGATTGTGTTGCTATTGGATTTCCAGGGGAAAAAATCTGGCATCTAATTTTTTACATTAAAGATCTATAAATAATTGTTTCTTTTGTTTCCTATCTTGATCACTGTGGAATTATTTGATGTCAAAAAATGATATTGTATAATTAGCAATTACCATTTTCAAAGAAACATGTAATGCATTTTATTCTTTACCTTATAAGTTTTATCTTATAAGCATTAAGTGAAAATTCCCTTTCTGACATAATCAAGAGTCTATCAAGAAATGAAAATGTCTCTGAAATATCAGCCTTTCCAAATGGAGATGGGGCTTTTTTTTGTTATGCCAAACTCAAAAGTGATTACAAATCTAAGTAAATTACAATTTGTACAGGACTTTTCTGGCAAGATACAGATTTAAAAACACTTGGTTTCAGAAGTCAAGGTAAAGGTCAGTGAATTATATGACTAGAAATTAAGCTTGATTGTTTTGTTTTTTTAAAAACCTACACAAAACGTTCACATGTATAGGAAAAGATAAATCCCAATAGTATATGAAATTGTTAAAATGGAAATAAGTCAAGACCACTTAAAAATAGAAGAGAGCATAATGCCAAAAGATTCTTCCCCAGCTTTTCCTTTAGAAAATGATTTAAAATGTGGTCCTGGCAACACAGATGTAATGTATATTGACTGTGTAGTAGTTAATATTTGTATTCTGTGACACATGACCCATGACTAACAGATGGGGCTGAAGCAGGCAGTTAACTTCCCTTTAATTAGCCACCAGGTGATAGGAACTATCATGTCTATGCTATATCCTCCTCCTTTGGGAAAATTATTTTTCTTCTGTAAACAATCATTCACTGGAAGGAGTCATACTATTACTAAAAAGTATAGCTCATTTCATTGATGAGTACGTGAAAACAAACACTAACCGTAAAGAGCAGAATGCTTTTCTCATAATAGAAGAGGTCTGGTGAACCCCTAGAGTAAGGAGTAATGTAAGTAATGAACCCCCTCCTCTGGCTTTGATCCTTTTTAAATACAAAGGACAACACACAAAGAGCAAGAAGACATATAGGTAGGTAAATGTACAAGGTATAGAGCCTTGGTTGATTCTGAGAACTGAGCCCATTTTAGGGTGCTAAATCAAACAGGGCACCAGGAATCACTGAAATTTGTTGCCAGATGTAAAACCAATTGAAGGGCAACCTCCATATATTGAGTTTAATTTTCTCTAAGCAAAATTCCTTTCATGGCCAGTCACTTAATTTCTCCAAGCTTCAGTTTCCTTATCTGTAAAATGGGGCTAATACCTATAGTACCTACTCTCTTAGTTATTATAAAATGAGATAATGATATAAAGAAGATGTAGAAGGTGCTATAAAATATTAACTAACATTACCAATAGTATCACTAACTATGGGCTTTAAGAAAGGTTTCATGAAGAAGGTATTTTATAATTGATATGATTTCAACAGATGTAGATGATGAGGTGGGATACACTGTAGTTACAGAGAATGGAATAAGCAAGGAACCGAGGCAGGAAAATACACGATGTATATTTGAACTGAGTAATCCCATTTTTGGCTAGATACTAGATTCTGAGATAAGCTAGAAATGCGGGGTGGTGACAATTGTGGGAGGTTTTGAATACCAGGCTAAAGTGAATGACTTTTATTCAGTAAATAATAGAGCATCATTCAAGAGTTTTGAATGCTTTAGATTTTGCCAAGCACTTCACAAATATTATTTCATTTGAGCCTAACAACCACCTCAAAAGGTAGCTGCTATTATTGTCTCCATTTTACTGTTGAATGAACCGAGGTCAACAGAGATTAAATTACTTGCCTAGACTTACACATATAGTGTCTGAGACTAGATAACAAATCAGGTCTTCCTGATTCCTCAGGTCTGGTTATATTCTATTATACCACAAAAAAAAAAAAAAAAAAAAAAAAAAGAACCTGTCAGCAGAGGTCAGGATAAATTGGAGAATACAGCAAGTGGAGACACCAAGTTGGCCAGTGGGTTAGGTAGCAACAGCCCTGACAACCTACAGCAGTCCTGCCCCTGTTGTAGAAAGGCAGTAGGAAAAATAGAGAGAGGATTAATGGAAGATTTATTGTGGTCACAGAATCAATAAAACTTGAGTGTTTGTTGGTTTTTAGAAATGAAAAAGGGAAGAGTTAAACATAACACCAAGATTTCAGAAATGGAATTCTAGATAAGTAAATCTTTTTATGTAATTTATACTAGGCACCTAAATGTTTTCATTAATGAATGGGATCTATAATGATCTCAGTCTTGATCTTATTAGGATACATTATTTTTTTGTCTTGATATGTTCTTCTCTAAAATAGATTAAATAGATAGATAGATAAAAGTAAACAGAATTCAAAGGAAAGGCAGGTTATGCAGAAAAGAAAATCTGCCCAATTTTAGACCCAACAAATTTGAGATTTTCATAAGTAATTGTAGATGCAGTTATGGAGGCCTGGAGAAAGGTGATGTGCAAATGATGGTTTAAGAGACATGTATATGCTGAGACAGAGAGAGAGAGAGAGAGAGAGAGAGAGAGAGAGAGAGAGAGAGAGAGAGAGAGAGAGAGAGAGAGAGAGAGAGAGAGAGGAGACAGAAGAGAGAGAGAGAGAGAGAGAGAGAGAGAGAGAGAGAGAGGAGACAGAAGAGAGAGAGAGAGAGAGAGAGAGAGAGAGAGAGAGAGAGAGAGAGAGAGAGAGAGAGAGGAGACAGAAGAGAGAGAGAGAGAGAGAGAGAGAGAGAGAGAGAGAGAGAGAGAGAGAGAGAGAGAGAGAGAGAGAGAGAGGAGATCAAGAACAAAAGGTTAGACACTGTCAAGGAGAAGGCCCAATTCATCAGAGCATAAAACAAAGGAGAGACTTGGGTAATGGTGGAGAGAATTTTTAAGGTATGGGGGAGAACAGTCAGTTAGAAATTAATTACCTCCATTTTTCTCAGAAAGGTAAGAGGGGAAGGGTCCTTTGCTGAGAGAGTAATAAAGGGGGGCAAAGAATAGTGAAGTCTCTTTCTCTCTGGGACCAAGAATGTGGGGAGAATGGGTGAAGGTCCTTAAAAGCTTTGCTTCTTCTTCATTAAAACCATGAGCAGTTAAACATTTCCAGACTAAACATGGTTATGGGACTTTCAGCACAGTGAGCATGTTAATAGGCACAGCTTTCCCAGCTGCTCTGATGGCCCAAAAGCACTACTCAGAAAGGACTGACAAGGACTTCCATGCTTCCATGCTGACCTTAGGGACAAGTAGGCTACTAACCACACATGCTAGCTTTATCAAGTTGTTAGGATTTTTTGATGTATCATTTATATCTCAATTATTCCCATGAACAAGAAATGCAGATATGCTCCATAAAAAAAGCCCATTTTGACATTTTTTTTTAGGAATAAACTGAGTGTCTCTCAGTCACCAAAGGTCCAATTGGCACAGTACACTCTATCAAATAGATCTCTGGTGGCTTGAGAAACTCAAGGCACTTTCCATTGGAGTTCACTTTCTTTTCACAAGCAAGAGCAAATTAAGTATCATCTAAAGGGGAGTTTGACACTCTACAGGTGGACTGCATGATTAAAGCAAATACAACAGGAGTTTGGAACTGGCCCACAGCAAATCTCTTGAAAAGGTATGCATCCATAATTTTTAGAAGCATTTGGTTATTCTCTTCTGCCAGGGAGCATTGGCTACTCACTTGATGGTCAGGACTGCCCAGAAAAGGAGGTGTGGTCTGCTTGATCCCATTTCAGCATCCAGAATGACATACCTCAGTTCTGCTTGTGGACTCATTTGGAACCATCCTCCTCAAAAGACTCAGCAGTATTTCCAGGGGATCTTCAACAGCTCTGTTTTGCCAAGAGTTACCAAACTGTGCAAACAGTTGCTTTGTAGGAGGCGAGAAATCCCTGTGTGATGCTCCTAATCACTAATGCCTGTCCCCTCAAGCTACCTTGATTTAAACTACTTTATATGTATTCTCTTTATCTTTTTCTGTATATATTTATATATGCACTGTATGTATATGTGTGTATACACATATCTGTATATATTTATATGCATATATACTTGTCATCTTTGACCCATAAGATGTAAGAAGATGTAAGTTCCTTAGGATAAGGGCTGTTCAGATTTTTCTTTGGCATAATGCTAAGCACATAATAGATGCTTAACAAATGTGTACTGATTTATAATTGATAGGACAGCTTGTAATGAATATTTGGAGAGATTTATGAATATCAGAAGAGTTTTAATTTTGAGGCTACCTATGATTGTTTTAAGGTATAGAGGGAGTTCTTTTTAATGTGGACATTTGCTGAATAAAATCTGAACATTATAAACAGGAAAGGTAATAGTAATACAGAGGGAACATATTCACTGTCACCAACAAATTAAAAGCCTTTCCCTTCTCTTATCATTCAATGGTTTCCTCAGGTGAAAATATTTTCATATAATTTTCTAAGTCATTTTATTTTCTAATTGACTTGAGCAGCTCACAGATGAGCCTGTTCTTTGTTCATTAAAGGTACTAAAACAGAAAGCAGTTGTTAAAGCGTGATAAGACACAGGAAATGATAGAAGCATTTCCAGGTAGGCAGCCTGGCAGTCATGTAAAATCTCTTACAAATTCACTTTAGTTGCTTACTCAGCACATTGTAAGTAAAAACAAATTATCCTAACAACTGTGTGGCAACTACAGAAAGACAAAAAAAAAAAAAAAACAAAAAAACAAAAGCACCTCACCAGATTCCTCTCCCCACTCCCAAGCCAGCATTGCTTTATTATTTTTCCTAGGCATCTGTGATTGCAGTTTGTAATCTCTAGGGTAATGTTAATGTACAACTGCACAGTCTCATGCAGAACCCATGTTTGAATCCTGACAATTACCATACTACCACAAACAGACCATCACATTTTGGCAAACATATTGTTGTGCTTTTTTATGTACACCATGTACATATAAAAAGAAGTTTGTATATGCAAAATCTTATGAATTCATGTTAAAGGAAATATGGAAATTGTGCATCTGAAGTCATATGACAATCTCTCCCACAGGATGTAATTCACTGTTAGCATCTTGAAAAATGAACATTGAGTCAAAAAATCATGTGACTTCTCAATAGCAATCAGTGTCAAATGTCAAAGATGTAACTCTCTAATCAAAAGCTGACCACTTTCAAAACCTGCTGTTTCCAAGGAAATGAAAAAAACCAAAACCTTTTTCCATTTATGTGGCTGTCTCTCTACATCAAGCATCCAAGCATTTAAATGCTCCATAAAAAAAGATCAGGAAACAAGGTCATATGAAAACTAGAACAAGGTACACTATTGATATACATACACTTTCAGGTCTTGTAATAGCCACTTTTACTGTACTAAAAAGACAGCAAAGCCAAATAACTTTGTAGGGAGGCCATTCAAAAATGATAGGAATAGTTGCCAATCTTAGTCTGAATATGAAAATTCCAGAAGTATCAACCAGAGCAGAGTTACGTGGTGACACTTTTCCCTTTAGTGTCTCACTCCAGTTCTTCTACCATCCGCCATCTGCTTCTAACAAATGGTGCTGTTATTCCCACAGCAAAACAAGCTTCCCCTGTGAATCAGTCCTAAAAAGAATCCTACAAATGTTTCCTAGTGCAGCTGAATACGAACCTTTGGGTTCTTGGGGGCTGGGAGAGGGTGAAACAACTAGTTTGCTATTAACAATCAAGATGGGTGAAGAATTTCCCTTTTCCTCTCCTCCTCCCCACGAACACACTGTAAACCCCTTCTCCCCCCATTATTTCTCACTGTCTGCATCGTAAGATTGGAATTCCCCCATGGAGAAATTCATGTTGTTACTCAGTTGTATCAGAGAAATGGGGAACCAGCAAACTGTGAATACCTAATGTCCTGGAGACCTGCTAAGGCTTCTGAGGGCACTTAGGAAACCAAAAAGTCATCAGTGTCAATGTGGAGTCTGCCTTTTGTTCCTTGCAGATCCAGATTGCTAGACTGCATTGCTCTCTTTGTAAGATTACAACCTTTGAGATGATGAATTGATTGCAAATCACCGCAGGGGATGCGGGTGCCAAGATCACTAAGGAAACAGGTCATTAAGTAAAATTAAAACCCTGCTAAGATCATGCTTGTAAATGTGTCTTCCAGGGTTTTACAGCATCTTTCCTCAAAACAGTCTCAAATCACTAGGGGATCACCACTGGCTATGTTTTTGGTAGAACATCCAAGGAAGTTGTTTTTAGCCCAAACACCTAGCATGTTATGCCGGATCTTGCTCAATGTGCTTTGGAAAGAAAAAAGTCTTATGATATAAGGGGATTTGAAAAAAAAAAAAAAAGCCGTTAGTACAGATGAAATCATTAGGGAAAAGAATGTTCCAAAGATTTTACCCAGACTTGGTGCATAAAACAAAAATACTATGATATAATTAAGGGAGCAATTCTAGGCCTTCCCAGCACTACTGGCATCTTTGGAAGCTTTCACATTTGCTTTTTGCTAACCCACCCAACTGAACAATAAGGTTTTAGATTAAATTGAAGTTTGCACCATGGTACTAGATGAATATCCTGCCCTTTTATCCAAGGAAACTTTAAAAGTGATTTATTATGTCGAGTTAACTTCTCCACAGATGGAAAAGTAAAGAACGGAAATATTTATTGTCTTGTCCAAGGTCAGCTGCAGAAAAGCAAGATAGTGTCTACTCCCACACAACCAGCTGGGCTTCCAAATCAATCTAAAGATGATGCTGGAGAACTTTTTTGACAATTAACCCAGTGGAAAAGATAGGAAGCAGATAATTCTTGTGGTGCTGGTAAACTTAATTTTAAGATTGTTGGAATAAACAATGCATTATTTCATATCATATTTCGGTGTTGAAGAGAAGATTGTGCCAAGAAAATTATTCACACTTTGAGAGCAGTTCTAAGGAAATAACTACTAATTGCTTTGCCGCAGGGTGATACCATAGACAGTTTAAAAAGATTCAGCCTCAGACTAAGGGTTTAAGAAGGAATTACATAGGTGTCTAGCTGGTCTACCATACTTAATTTGCTGACTTTTAAGCTTCCTTATGGAGGAAAATCCGAGTGCACAGATAAGCTTATTGTTTTTAATACAGCTATTAAATTTGACACTAAATATAATTACAGAACATTCTTACCTGCTTGGAAGAAACTCAAGTATTTCAGGGGAAAAATTATAACAACATCATTTTCCTTTGCTATTCATAACATACCAGATCAGTGCCATAATATTGAGAAAAGAACTGGACCAGGAGTAAGAAGATTTAGGTTGTAGTAGTCCAGTCATGACCACTTTTCAATTGTGTAACCCTGAATAAGTCATTATTATAAGACTCAGTTTCCCCATTTGGAAAATCAGAACAAGAATCCTGTCCTGCCTACTTCAAAGGACTTTTAGAGGTTCACTTGAGGCAATTATATGTGAAAGTGCTTTAAAAACTAGAAAGCCTAGAAAAAATGTAAGGAATTATTAGAAATATAATGATGATGAAGAAGCACAAAGTTTTGAATGAAGAATTAATCTACAAAATTAGAGTTCCCTAGAGTAATAAAGAATTGCCCTCAAAGTCTAATAAATCGACTTCATATAACTCAGCACATAGTAGATGCTTAATATGTATTTGGTCAGGTAGGTGCCACAGAGGATAAGAATGTTGAGCTTGGAGTCAGAAAGAATCATCCTCCTGAATTCAGATCTGGCCACGGATAGTAGTGATTCTGAACAAGACATTTAACCCTGTTTGCCTCAGATTTTTGATCTGTCAAATGAGCTGGAGAAGGAAATGACAAACCATTCCAGAATTTTTGTCAAGAAAACTTTAAATGGGGTCATAAAGAAGACACAACAGAAAATGACAGAAGTAGATCTTTGTTGATTGATTACTAAATTAATACAGTTAGTTCTGCTATGATACTTGATTTAAAAATGCAAATCTGTTCCAATGGGATTGATATATTAGGAACAATTTGAATATAACTTATATTTGTGTACCAAATTTGCTTGTGAGCCATTTCAGTATCTGGGGAAGTTGCAAGAATGTAGAACACCACCATTTTACCATAAATCACAAGCTGCTTCCCTTCCCATACACATTTCCATAAATAAACTTCAGGTTTTTTTTTTCAAGGGAAAATGCCATCTTTATTCTATATATCATCTGGTGAAGAAAGAGCTGTGCAAGGATGAAGGCTAGTCCACACTCATGTGCTGCTCTCTAAATCCCTATTCTACCCATCTTCTATAGTCTTAGTCCCGGGCCCTCATTTCCCAGAGTAGCAGCACTTGTCTTGCCCACAGCTATTGACTTTGCCATCTCAGGAATAGGGGTGTAGACTGAGTAGCAGACCAAGTCCACGGAAGCTACTGCTATTTGTTGGGATATTTTCCATTTCTTAACCATTTAATATGCATTATTATATTTATTAGGTTTCTATCTTTTTTAATGTATCCATGACAAAGTTTTTAGTGTCATGCTCTTAACCTCAACTTTCCCATAAGCCCCATGGTTTTTAGTGCATAGTTTTACATAAAAGGGTGATTTTTAGGAATACTGTCAGAGTAGAACTGATTAGAATGATATATGTCTATTGTACCATATATTATTATATATGTAAGACTATGATAACATGTCTGTTGACTAATGTATAATAATATATAATTGTATGTAGATAAATACATTTTGTGACAACTAAATAGGAAGAAGATTCCTGATTACAATACATCCATTCCTCACTAATAAGCCATTAATCAGCATCCAAGGGAGAAAATACAGAGTAGATGGAAAAGTAATCTGAGAGGGAAAATCTCATCAGCAGGGGGCACTAGATGTAAAAAAAAAAAAAAAAAAAAAAAAAAAAAAAAAAAGAGAAATGGGATGTGAAGAAATGGGTCTTGAAGAGAGACAAGGCAGCTAAAAGAACAGAGGTGAAGAGACAGAGCATTTTAGGAATGTATTTGTTTGTATGTATTTGTTTGTATGCCATCTCCCCAATTAGATTATAAGCCCCCTGACAGGAGAGACTGTCTCATGCCTCTTTTTTGTATCCTTAATGTGCCTAGTTTCTGGCACGTAGTAGGTGCTTAATAAATGTTTATTGATTGACTGATTAGTTATGGATTACCTGGTGGCCAATCTCCTGGTGGTACTTAGAAAGGTTCTTGGGTGACCACACAGCCTTAAAACCTCAATATCATCTTGCAATTACCCTAAATACTCAACCGAATGTCTACAACATCTCTCCTATGTCCCCTTCTCCTCACTCACCCTTTTCAAGTTAAACTAGATAACTTCCAAGGACACTTACTGCTCTAACTCTAAGATCCCATAGTGGACAAGAACAAGAAGTTTCCCAAGGAATCTCCAATCTCCCAGAAAACTGAAAGATAAGGGATTATTCCCTGGGCCTCAGGCTTGAACTGGAAGCCTGCCAGAGAGCAACCACATGGTCCTGCCAGAATAGCCATGGTGCCACAGAGGAGTGTTTTGTTCAATTAAACTCAGCTCCACTGAAGCTGAGTGGAGCTGAGTGTCTGGCAAGACTAGTAGCTAGAATTGATCACCAGTCTCAGGTTCTGTCTGCAGCTGATTCTTATTGGTGTTTATGGGCAGAGTGAGAATCAGCTAAGGAAAACCCTGTACCTACTGATCATATTCTCTCTCCTGCCATTCTGTACTAGTATGTCTAGGTTTTCTCCATCTGCATATCTCAAATATGCCTTCTTCTATATGCCTTTGAGTGGGATTTTTTATTCTTGAGCCTTAAATTTGATTTCTATCAGATGTCCATGCTTCTGTCGACATGCCATGTTATCAGAATATAAAAAAGGCACAAAAGATTCCACTTCCTGATTTCATTCTTTTCACTCACTTTGGGTCCAAAATGCTCTCTTCACCTAGTGCAAACATCCTTGGACTTTCTTCACCACTACATATTTTTAGTAATACTAAACAAATGTACTTTTAAAGTACGGAACTAAAAAAAGAAGAGACATATACTCTTAGGCCCTGACATTGTTTTATTTAGCATCATAAAATATTAAGACTGGAAGGACCTTTAGATTTCATTTAGTCTAAGCCTTCATTTTATAGAAATAGAAAACAGAAGGTCAAACATATTAATTAACTTCAATAAAACTATATACTTAATTCAAATTAAGATTAGAACCCTGTTGTCCTGACTTGCAAAAACACTGTTCTTTCCATTATATTTTGTAGGCCTATGGACCAGTGGGTGATTTATGTGATACACACTAGTGTGAATGAGAAAATCCAACATTAATAATAATCAACATTTAATGAGTAAGGCATGAAGGGCTGGCACCGTTTTGCAAAGTTTTAGGTGATCTTTCTTTATAGGTAAAGGACAGTAGTCTTCATGGTCAAGACTAAAAAAAGTAGAGTTGGAGAGTAAGGATCTGTCAGCCAGCCTTCATCTAGCATTTGCCAAAAGGAAAGTGTTCTACATGGCCAAAACAGTATTGCATTCCTCTTTGCAAGAGAATTTTTGTAGTGGGCAAGACTGATCCAGGTACCTCAACTTAGTGATATTATACCTTAAAATTATTTAACCCCTTTTGATGTGATATATGTGGTTATATATTATGGTTCAGTTATATATCTACCTACCCCATATAAAGTTTTTAGATAATAAGTATTTTGAAATGCAAGGAATTTAAATCAAAATTAAGGTTAATCTGTGATCATTAAGAAAGATATATAAAAAGAGAAAAACCAAAACATCAATAAAGTCCAATAGAGCAGGAAGAGTGAAGACCTGCAAGAGTCTTAAGGTATTAACAAATATGTGTGAAGTGGAATACTTTTAATGACCTCTAAATGAAGTCCCACCTTTTCAGCATCAATATTCTTCTGATGATGTTAAATTACTGAAACATGAACTGACACAATTTCCAAATGATTGACGTTTCAGGTGAACGAAAGGGCAATGAATAGCATGGTAGGCACAGAGTAAACTGCAGCATATTATTCACAAAGAATTGCAAGACAGAATTGTGAAAAAATATTTTTAAGAAAATAACATGGTTTGAAAAGAAGGAAGACCAATAGAATAGCAAGAATATGTGTATAAGGGTGGAAATGGGGGAAGATGTATTCAAGAGATCACCATGTGTTTCATGCTTAGCCAAGCAAGGTCACAAGAGCCCAAAGGAAAGTTTTCAGTATCTTAGATAAACCTCTTGTGTAACATTTCTAGGAAGACATGGGCAGAATTGCAAAGAAAGAGTAAATCATGGCTAGTTGGGATTCTGGACTTCGAAATACATATCCATTGAAACATCAAAGCATGAAGTAGAAAGGTTGGCTTAGTATCTGTATACAAGGAGTTTTCCTGGCACCAGGGCTTAGAACTAAGCGGGCTTGAATGAGAATTCTTGTACCAATCTTTTCTTATCTCCATCTGTCCTGCCCACGTCAAGCCCATCACTCCTGAAGAAGCTTCTGTACTAAACCACGATATGTACAATGCAAAGGGATCTTTAGGGTTCTTAGAAGTTCAACATTGATATACTTCTCCTATGGAATTCTTATCTTGGTCATATATGGTCATACTATCATTTTTCATTATAGACATAATCGTGTCAGAGTCCATGGCTCTTCCCAAGTTTGTGACTACTACTCTGTAGCATTGGGGATCTTAAAAACACTAGAGAAGACACGGCACACAGTGGCAGGTCCAATGGATGGCTTTATCCTGAAATGACTAGAAATAATCTTGGAAATAATACCAAGGAAACCATGCTGATCCAAATACATTCTTTTGTCTGAGTGCTTCATAATTATGTCTTCCAGAAAAACTGATGGTGGCCCTTAAGGCTCTAAAGAATAGAGACACTCCCCCTCTCCCACAGCTCTTCTGACCAATGTCTATTTTTCTGTTCTTGAGTCTTTCTTTCCTTAGTCTTCCTCTATTGTTGTAAAATGAATTACTTCTGTAACCTATTTAATCCCCAAGGATGAGGAGAGGGCTGATAAATGTTTTATCTTCAGAGGCAGGGCAATAATTATAATTATGCTTATTAATAGTAATAACTTAGATTAAAATCTTTTCTATGTATTCAAAATGTCTTCATAATAAGCCATGGGAAGCAGACAATGTCATCAATGTTGTTCAGCTTAGGGACATAATACAGAGACAGGCTATTTAGAACTTGCCTAAGGCCACGTGTATAGTTAGCCATTCCTCTGAGATTTCTAGTCTAACCTCGGGGCAGCTGGGTATCACAGCAAATAGAGCCTGGAGTCAGGAAGACTCATCTTCCTGAGTTCAAATTTAGCCTTAGACACTTACTAGCTGTGTGACCCTGAACAAGTCACTTGACCCAGTTAGCCTCAGTTTCCTCATCTGTAAAATGAGTTGGACAAAGAAGTGACAAACCACTTAATATCTTTGCCAAGAAAGTTCCAAAAGGGGTCATGAAGAATTGGACATAAATGACTGGACAAGTTTAACCTTTTCTCTTCTATATAACTATTTCCACATAATAATGATAATAACTTGCCTAAGTATCTCCAGCCTCCAAGTCTGCAAATTGTTCAATAGCTTTCTTTAGAACCCTATGTTGCTGGATTTGGGGGATCGCAGAATCTCAAATCTACAACAAAAAAAGGAACTGGGGACCATTGAGTCTCGCCACCTCCATTTATGGGATGAAGATACTGAGGGCCAAGGTTAACTGACTTTCCTTATTTCATACAGGTAGTAAGCCAACACTGGCAGCATTTGATGCCAGGTCCTCTAACTCCTTCCATCTGGCTGGTTTCAAATTGCAGTTTACAGTCTAATGATCATGAGCAGGTCATAACATCTTAAAGCTTCAGTTTTCTTATGGAAATAATAAAATTTTTAGTCATGGATGAGGTTCAAATGAGATCAGAGCTATTATCACTTGATAAATTTTAAAATATTTAAAATATATTTAAATAAAAATAAATACAAATTTTAAACTATTTTAAATGTTAAGCCACAATGATAGTGATATTACTATTGCTATTTCACTTTAATTTGACTCTTTATGCACCTACTTAGGGTTTTCTTGGCAAAGATACTGGAGTGGTTTGCCATTTCCTTCTCCAGCTCATCTCATAGATGAGGAAATTGAGGCACAGGATTAAGTGATTTGCCCAGAGTCACATAGTTAGTGTTGAAAGCCACATTTGGACCCAGGTCTTCCTACCTCCAAACCCAGAATTCTATTCACGATGGCACCTAGCTGACGATAATAGATGGCATTTATATATCACTCATCATATAGGCTACCTCATTCAGACTTCACCATAACTTTTTTAGTTAAGTGCCTAATTTTACAGATAAACTGAGGCTGACAGAATTTATATAACTGACCCAAAGAGACAAACAGCTAGTTAAGTGTCTATGGTTGGATTCAAAGTTTGGGTTTCCAAATTCAGTACAGTTATAATTATTATTATGAATCATTGCCTATTCTTAAAAGGTTCAGAATATAAAGGAGCAAGACAAACAGCTATTCATTTATCCCTCTTCTCTCATAATCTAATCTGGTTCTGATCAAGTCCAAATAATACAAACCTACCAGAGAAGACCCAACTCTACCCAGTCAGCCAGTCCCATTTTAAATATTGTGAAAATAATTCCCAAGATTAAAGTAGAATTTCAAGGTTATTTTGATCAAAAAAGTTGTAATTGAGAGTGTTCTATCATACTAATCTAAAATTACCCTACCTATCAAATAAAGATAACAATAACAAGAATACCAGATCATGTTCACAGAGTATTTTATAGATTTACAGTGGTTTGTCTCTCTCAATCATCTCCACCTAAATTATATCCCTTCAAATCCAAATGCAATTATTTCCAAAAACAATGTTCTAGAGCTGTTATTTTAGTTGTGTGGATTGGGGATGATGCAATGGCAACTAAATTCTCATGGGACCCTTTGATCCTGGAACAGGCTCCCACCTTCGTGGCTCATCTGAATCCAGATTGGATTCCAAGGGGAGGATGAACAGGCTCATTAAATTCTATTTCACTTCTGAATATGGCCCCATGCTGGATTTGCTTCCTGCACATCCACCCTAAGCCCCCAACCTCCATGCACTGGGCTGAACTCAATAAGACAGAGTGGCTCCCAGCCCAGTAAGCTTCTGCAGCCCTTCATGCACTCTGGAGCTAGATAATCAGGCAGCTGGCAATCAGCCACTCTTGGCTCACTCAGACTCTCAAGACAAATGTCATGCTGCTCTTTACTGGGAGAGAACATGCAGAAAGCTAAAGTCAAGACTTTATGCTTGTCTTTAAGAAAAATTAAAAACCAGCTCATTGATCCTAAGTTGTTTTTGTTTAGGTTTTTTAAAATTTTGCCATCATAAATGTAGATTAACTAAAATAAGTTCTTATTCTTCTCAAACTATCAATCAAAACCACAGTCTAATTCCTGAAGAAAAGAACGAGACTTCCTAATTTCCATTTTCTTTGAAATGGATTCCATTCCTGAATGTTTATTAGCTATATCTAGGTAAAAATTTATTTCCCAAATAATACTGTGATAGTATCTAATTTTTTTTTTTTGCCGAAATTAAACCATTCCTAGGTTGATCATCTAAAATAGAGGGGAGAGAGAGAACCATTTGGATATTTTTAACATCATTCACAGCCATACAAAAAGATCAACTTTTAGGACTCAAGCAGTGGGAGGTTGTTGTACCTAGTTTTCAGCTCATCATCACCTGCAGTTGATTACGAAAATGATTTTTTAGGATTTATACAGCCTTCAGACAGAATTCTAAAGGAACAGAGATTCTACGCTGTACACTTCAATGTTGTATGAAGAGGTATTCTGATGGAAGTGGATATCTTCAACATAAAGAAAATCCAACTCACTTCCAGTTGATCAATGATGGACAGAAACAACTACACGCAGAGAAGGAACACTGGGAAGTGAATGTAAATTGTTAGCACTACTGTCTATCTACCCAAGTTACTTATACCTTCGGAATCTAATACTTAAAGGGCAACAAGAAAATTGGATTTACACACATATATTGTATCTGGGTTATATTGTAACATATGTAAAATGTATGGGATTACCTGCCATCGGGGGGAGGGAGTGGGGGGAGGGAGGGGATAATTTGGAAAAATGAATACAAGGGATAATGTTTTTTTAAAAATTACTCATGCATATATACTGTAAAAAATTATAAATAAATAAAATAAAAAAAAGGAATAGAGATTCTAAATGGTAAGCAGTAGAAGCTGGGTAGCTAGGTGGTTCAGTAGATAGAGCTCCATGCCTGGAGGTAGGAGGACCTGAGTTCAAATCTAACTTTAGACACTTGTTTGCTGTGTGACCCTGGACAAGCCACTTAATCCTCTTTGCCTCAGTTTACTCTTCTGTAAAGTGAACTGAAGAAAAAAAAAAAAGGTAAACAAATGTGATCATGAAGGATCAGACACAACTTAACTGACTGAAAAACAAGTAGAGAACAAAGCTCAAAGCCCGGAGCATCGGGGTCCAAGTCCAAGTTCTACTCAAATCATTTAACTTCTCAGGACTCTAGATGAATCTCTAAAATTAAAAATTGCAGGTGTAAAGGGAATTTCCACAGTCAGGAACTCTCTATGTTACTGAAAAATGGATCTAATCCCTGACTTATATAGGGATAGAAATATCAGTATATCCTCAATTGTAGCTTAAATTTAGAAATTAAATTCGATTCTGCACATATATATATATATATAGTACCTAGGATATACTATAAGATATTTAATATGTATGGGAATGCCTGCCATCTAGGGGAGGGGGTGGAGGGAAGGAGGGGAAAATTCGGAACGAAGGGAGTACAAGGGATAATATTGTAAAAAATTACCTATGCATATGTACTGTCAAAAAATGTTATAAATGTTATAATTATAAAATTAATAAAAAAGTAGAACTGCAGCTTCTAAATCTACAAAGTTTTGGAGCACTTTTAATTTTGCAATAGCAAAATATTTAATATAATCATTTGTACAGTATAATATAATATGTATAGCATAATATATATATATATAGTATAATATACAATAGTATAATATTTATATCATATAATATTAAATACAATCAACGGGCCATTGTTAATGTTTATTTCTTTTAAGTTCAAATCTACTCCCCAAATCAAATATAGGAAGTAGCAACAATAGTTGGCCAACTTAATTTCAGCACCTTCAACTGAGTTTCTAGCCTCTCATGGAAAGAGAAAATGTTCCAATTTTCTCCCCACGGTCCTTTTAAACACAACTTTCCAACTAAAAGTTTCCATCTACTACTACTATAACTGTCAGTTTCTCTTTTATGGAAAAATCTTAAAATCTTTACTGAAACTACTTCCCAAATAAGGGACACAAATAAGTTATTATTGAATTATGCTATCTTAAGTACCTACAGAATTGACTACATTGACTATACAAAGTTAAGACTATGTAAAGACTATAGCAAAGACTTACAAAGTTAAAGACTATGGTGTTTTTATTTGGGAATTCAAATGTCCATAGAATCATGCAATTTTTATGACTCTTGGGACCTCAGAGGTCATCAGGTCCAATTCATACCTGAAAGGAATCCCCATAATAATATCAATAGGAGGTTATTTATTTCTGCTTGAAGATCTCTGTTCTTAAGGTATCCTATTCCATTTCTAGGCAGCTCTAACTGAAAGTTTGTCTTGTTATTAAATATAAATCTGTCTCTTTACAACTTTTATCTATAACTTCTGATTCTGAGGGGTCTCTGGGACCAAATGACACAAGTCTTCTACATATCAACCCTTTAAATATTTGAACAGTGCCTCCATGAGAGCAGCTAGATCATCACAACTGCACCCAAAGTGAAGAAGACTCATCTTTCCAAGTTAAAATCTGGTCTCAGACACTTAATAGCTGTGTGACCCTGGGCAAGTCCCTTAACCCTGTTTGTCTCAATTTCCTCCTCTGTAAAATGAGTTGGAAAAGGAAATGGTAAACCACTCCAGTATCTTTGCCAAGAAAAGTCACAAAGATTCACACATGACTGAAATGACTCAACAATAATGACAAATGCCACTTTATCTACTTAGTTATTTTTTCTCTAATATCCACTTTCAATATCTTCAACCAATCCTCATATGGTATAAACTCAAGACTCATATTTTTCCTTGTTGTACTATTCTGAATGGTTTCCTTTGTCCTTATGTCCTCCCTAAACCATAGCAACAGCCAGGATGGATCACAATACTTTAACTATGGTCTGACAATAGCAAAACACAGAGACATTTTCATTTCTTTATTTCTAAAAGCTTTGTTATTGTTGTTCAATCATTTTTCAGACATGTCTGACTCTTTGTGATCCCATTTAGGATTTTCTTGGTTTTCTCAGTAAATAGCTGAGGTTGGATTTGAACTCATGAAGATGAGTTTTCCTGATTCCCAACTCAGCACTCTATCCTTTGAACTACCCAACTCCCCCTTAAGTGAGGGAATACAAGTTGTATATTGCTAGTGTTCACCCAAAGATCACAAAAAGCTGGAACATTAACTTTGCTCCAATTTCTAAAACCAAACCCAAAAGATAGAACACTCACACACTCTATTAATAACTAAAGTAAATGAAGGGCCTGACAACTTTAAAGGGACTCTCTAGGATCAGCACAGAATTCATTAACATATTATAACTCCTAGGGGAACTGGATTGGACAAACGAACTAAATTCTAAATCTGGGCCAAATTTACAACATCTGGGAATTATTTCCCTTCTGATGGCCTTTAATGTTTCAGAAATTGTATGAAATTTGCAGTTCCATTTATCTGAGCAAGTCACCACCAATGATTGCTAGAGCAACTAACAAAGCATTGCTAATTAATCAAGAAGCATTTGATTAAGTGCCATCTATGTGACAGTAAAAAAAAAAAATTGGAGGCCTGGAATCAAAGAAGACTTCTTCTTAAGTTCACATCTGGATACTTACTAGGTGGGTGACCCTAAACAAGTCACTTAATCCTGTTTGCCTACATTTCCTCATCTGAAAAATGAGCTAGAGAAGGAAATGGCAAATTTCAGTATCTCTACCAAGAAAACCTCAAATGGAGTTACAAAGAGTCACACAAGACTAAAATAACTGAACAAAATGTGATTTACACTATGCTTCCTGGGGTTTAGGTATATAAACAGAAAACCAAAAAGATTTTCTCTCCTCTCAAATAGCCTACAAGCCAGATTTTGTTGAACTTATGAATTAACAAACTTGTATTTACAACATTGGATAAAACTCTCCTAATTAAATGGATCAAGATTAAATGCAGATTTAATTAAATTCCAAGAATCACAATAAGTGAAAATTAAATGAAAAAGGTTATAGAAAATTCAGAGTCATTCTACTCACTAAAGGTCACTCTCCTCTCTGTTTCAAGGAACTAAAGAAAAGAAAGGAAGACTAAATTGCCTTCTCTTTCTGAATCTTTTCTTCTGCAACTTGGCTTTCATCCTGTCTCTCTTCTCTGTGAAATCCTAGGAAATACAAAAGCATTAGCAGTTCGTTTTGTGCTGCTTTGTATCAGTCTTTGAGGAAGAGTCTCTCCTAATGGCCTGGATGACCTGTTCTCATTCTGTTCTCTCTCCAGAGATTTCGCTCCTTTAATGTTCATTTTTATATCATTCCTTGTGTTGTTACTGAGCTATTTCAGTCTTGTACAACTCTTCATAGCTTTGGGGTTTTTTTTGGCAGAGATACTGATGGGGTTTGCCATTTCCTTCTGAGGTAAACAAGGTAAAATGAATGCCCAAAGTCACACATCTGGGCCAGTATCTGGGCCAGGTATGAACTCAAGAAGATGAGTCTTCTTGACTCCAGGACCAGCACTCTATCCACTATATCATGTAGTTGCCCATAATCTCTTAGCAACCCCTTTTTTCCTCTGCAAGTATCATGAGTCATACTCAATGCAGCACAGAGGGTCATACATAAATCATGGAGTTAGAACTGGATTTAGAACTTTTAGAGGCCCTGTTTTAAACCCTTCATTTTGCAGATGAGAAAACTGAGTCCTAGAGAGATTAAGTGATTGCTCTAGGTCACACAGCTACAAATTACTGGAACCAGGATGGAGATCTAGGATCCCCTAATTTCAGATCTTAGCAAGTCTGTTTTAATGTTGTCCAGTCTGTCATTGGGCTTGTGCTCCAAATCTTTTCAGTGGAGTATACACTAGAAACAAAATCCATCAAACATAAGAGTATTTTTTAGTACTTCCTCTGCCTACAAACTGTCTTCTGCTTTCATAGGAAGATGGGCTTTGTATATAATCACCCTATTTTTTTTCATAGTTCATTTCCTATCTTGCTAGCAAGTACAATGCCAAAATATTTTAAAAGCTTTCCACTCTGAAATATGCTTTGACAAAGGAATTAAATCTAAACACAGCAATGAAAAAGCTGGCAAAAAAATATGGAGATGGGGGGGTGAAAGAAAAAGAGAGAGAAACATTTGTTTAAATAAATATTGAGTATGGTTTAACTCAAACTGAGTCTTATGAATTAAGTGAGTGTAACCACATGATAACATGATAAAACATGATAAAAAAAAAAGTCTGTCTCATATCATTACAACAAATCCATACTAACCCTGACCTAATATTTCTTCTCTCCCATACTTTCTTTCTACTCCAAATGTTCCTATAGACTTTTTATGTCCAACTTCTTCTAGAGTCTTCCAAGTTCATACTGGTCTGATCAGCCACAGTTGGATATATTATACATTGAACCTAACAGTGATGTCAATTTAGTCCTCTGATTACAAAGGACAACAACCAGTCACTCAACAAAATCTTCTCTTAAACCCATTGTCCATGGGAATGGGACAAGTTCTAGAAAAAGTACAAACTAAATTTTTACATTCAATAAACATTCATTTAGCATTTATGGTATTCACAGAGTTCTCTCTCTGACCTCCATGGAAAACTAAGGCAAAAATGTCACAAAATTTGTCCTGTATGTTGAATACATAAATCACATTCATAAAATCACTTTCCTTCCCTTCCAAAAAATGAGAATTTCTAATTGTATTTTCAGGATACTTGGCTAATTTTTCTTGGAAATAGATGTTTGCAAAAATGAGGTGATGGGCTAAAATAGCTATGAAATTGTGCCTAGGGCATGGCTTGGTAGTCAACTACAGATTGCAAAAGCAACAAAATACACAGGAGAAAATGGGTGTGCTGCTCTGAAATATTAGTACACAAGTGTGTGTCTTATGTTTCTAGAGCATTTTGTGGCGGGTGTTTTATTTCACTTCTATGTGGCCAGCCGTTTGCTAATTCTGTATCATGCCATCTGTTTTCTGCTAAAAGATCTTCAAGTTCTTCTCATTCTCTCTTCTGTATCCCATAGAATTCATTTTATAAAAGCTATATATCTGATTCATTTAGATGCATGGTAATATAGCTGCCTTTTCATTTTTATTTAACAAATGCTTTAATGAGATTAACAAATTATGCTATTATAAGGTAATTATGAAGACAACACTTTTTAAAAAATATTAGCAGTTTCATTTCTGATGTTTACTAGCAGTAGAAACAATTTCACTGTACAGTAGGAAAATGCCTCGGATTGGACCTACAACCACCTTTTATCCAAGTGCAACCTCTGTCCCCCAACTCTTCTGAGAAATAATTACTCCTAGTTAGTAATAGTAGTTCATATTTATAAAGGCTTTATAGTTTGTAAAGTATTCTTGTCACAGCAATCTTGTGAAGTAGGGAGTCAAAATATTATCTTCATTTTATGAATGAGGGAACGGATTCTGAAAGGTCAAGTGATTTGTAATTACTGGAATTGGGACTTAATTCAAAGTCTTTTGTCTCTGTGCCAAATGATTTTTCCAATGTTCAAGAAAACATGCTTTAGGTCTAGGAGATGAGGAGGGAATACTCTATTAACAGTTGGTAAGCAAACTTGCTTAGAATGGAAACGGGACAATTTCTCTTAGTAGAAAATTTCATTTAACTATAGGCTTCCAACTCTATCTATGTTACTACATTCATTTTGTTAACTCAATTGTTTTGCTTCTCACTCCTTCATATATATAGATATCCTAATCTGTCCACATAGTTAGACTTGCTGCCATCACCAAGAATGTCTCCAGTAGATCCTGTCACAGATACCAGCTCAGTCTCCACTGGCCTCTATGTCATTGACCAATTGACCAATCTCCTTTCTTCCAATCTATTTATGCTCCCCCACCCCTAAACAAATCTATATTACATATACTTAGTAATTTCTATCTATTCATATTCTGCAACTAATTTTGCTCAACTCTAAGGTGAATCATTCAGAAAAACAATTAATTGCTGGTCTTAATTATACAGGATATATATTTTTTAAAATTAATTACCGTTGTTACAACAATCCTTGTTGCCTCGGAGGAGATTAGGTACCTGATGACCAGGATCAGTAGCTCTCCATAGTTCATGAGTAACATTGGAGTGATAAGAAAGGTCCATCTTGAGGTCTGTCTGGTTCTCACTAGTCCTTGTTAAATCAGAATTTGAGATATTTAAGGGGAATATGATATCTTGGTGTACTCCAGATGAGTTTGATTTGTTGACAGTGTTAAGTGACATGTGTACTAAAGCTTCATTTATGAAGAATGAATTCTCATGGCAGAAGCTGTCCGATCGATTAAGGCCTGTTACCTGTGCAAGAAATTACAAGGGAAAATATAACAGTTTTTCTAGTAGTTTACTTTCAACATTGTTCATAAGACAGACAGTTTAACATGTTGTGTTCTGAAATAAGGATTAGAAATGTGCTTCAAATTCTATTTATACTATATTTGGATCAAAGGCATTGAAAAGAAGTATTCGTTTTTTCTAAATAATTTAAAAAATTATCCAGGATTATAATAGAGCACTTATACATTATAAGTTTATAAAGAAGATATTTTATGGTTCAATTAGGAATGAAAATTAAATGCAACAGAAACCATCTGAAAAACTGGACATCAAACTTTGCAACTTAATGCATCCTGGACCATGCCAAAAATGAGGTTTGGTATAAGAAAGTAAATTGCAGAAATATATTTAATTTTCAATGCATCTTTGGAAAAGAAAATTCAATAGAAAAGTTCCTTATCACCACTAGTTAGTTACATATCAATTAAACAAATCTTCATAGTCATTAGCTCAAATTCTTTTGCACTTAAATATCAAATTAACATGGAGAGAAGCATCTTTATAATCAAGGAAAGCAGAGGTATAAAACCTGCCTCCAGTGGGCCAGAACATCCTGAATGCAACCTGAACCAGAATAAAATATGACTGGGAAATATTTAACAAAAATGCCATAAAATATAATGTTACATTTGGTTTTGTTCAATCAATATGAGCCCTAAGGGATCCTTATGAATGAAGAATAGTCTTGTCTCTATTTAACATCACCAATATGAAGGAAGCAACACAGAGAGACTAAAACATCTCATCAATACAGTGATCAATGATAATTTCAGAGATAATCTCAGCAGAGATGTGGTAGAAGCAGAAAGAGATATACATTCTAAGACATGGCCAATGTGCTTATTTGTTTTGCTTAATTTTACTTATTTATTATAAAGGAGGAGAGTCATTAAGAAATGACAGTGATATTAAAAAGAAGATTAAGCACATTTTTAAAAGGAGAGTTTTAAATAGAAATAATGAAATCTAATTTAATCTCTAAACAAGAGCGTTGTGAATATTTATTTTTGGTATAGATCTGTTTGACTTTATTGTTATAGGGAACTTCCATTGTAGAAATTTCCTCTATTTATATAGATCAGTATCTCTTCTGTAACAGAATTTTAGGGAGTCCCTAAGACTTCTGATAACTACAAATAAATTCAAACATAGCATCTGAACTCTTACTTAAAAATTAAAAATGTTATTCTTCAGAAATAGCCCCAGAACCACCATAATATTTTGTGAATGGGGCCTTCAAATTAAGAAGCCTCTCTGACTACCCATCATCAGTAGCCACATGCCCCCCAAAGCTGTACCTCATTGCTTCCTGGAGAAAAGGCTGCAGGGAGACTACTCTGCCGACCGTGTTTCCAGTGACAAAGGAGGTTCTGCTGGATCCTGACCTTCTCTCTTTCCCTCTCCACCATCCTCTGACCTTCTCTCAGCCGCTCCAGGTTTTGCTGATACTCCTGCAGCTGATGATCTAGCTCCCCCCGACTCCGACTGAGCATCTCCTCCTGACTTTGACATTCCTTCTCACGCTCCAGCAGCCATTTTTCCTTTGCCTCCTGTTCCCGCTGCCTCTGGTCACATTTGCGGTACCAGCGCTGCTGCTCCTGCTGGAACTGATGTTGTAGCTTGTGGATGTTGGCCAGCTCTTCCCGCTGTTTCTCCAAGTGGCGGGACTTTTCTTGCTCCTGGAGCAGTCCACCCCGGAGAGATAAACCATGGGGCATTCTCTCAGGGTCCTGGAGAATTAACTTATGGAGCTCAATGTGACTGTCTTGTATGGTCAGGGCAGCCTGATTCGGGGGAAAAGCAAAAACCAAAAAGGGTCCAATATCATTAAAGCTCTGGGTGAAGACCACCCTCTCATTTTGAATCCATCAGAATTTATTAAGCACCTAATATGTGACAGGCACTCGGAATACAAACTACCAAAAAATGAAACAAACCTTATTCTCAGGTTGCTTAAAAACACAAAAAAATAGAATTCAGGACCATTAATTTTCTACTAGTTTTGATTTTTTCTTAATGAGTTCACTTGATCTATGTAAGGCTCAGTTTCCTCCTAGACCTAGGGTTCTTAACCTTCTGTTTTTCGAAGACTCTTTTGGCAGAATGGTGAAGTCTATGGACCACTTCTTAGAATAATGTTTTTAAATGCATAAAATGCTAAGAATGAAAAAGAAAACTAATCACATCCAAACATTTTTAATTAAGTTCTATAAAGCCTAGGTTAAAAACTTCTGTTTAGCCAATCTCTAAAATTCTTTTCAGTTCTACTTTATTAATCAATCAATCAACAGGCATTTATTAAACCCAAAGAAGCAAGAGAGTTTATTATTTCAAGCTGACTCTTCAATTTCTTTTCTAAAGATCTGGTTGGGGATTTATATGGAGGAACATTAGTGGGAAAGCATCCCATATGTCAGAAATGTATTCTGCTATTGCTCCTTTGACCATATTTAAATAAATATATCATGTAGAAACTGAGTACATGCAATTACACGGCTAAATGGTAAATCGAGTTGTACTCTCCTCCAAATCCCTAACTGGAGTCCTTCTTTAGCTATCCTGGTTACATAAGGACACAAAAAATAAGGAAGCCCTTTGGAAATCACTGATAAATAATATCTTGCTAAACTACAAGGACCCTTCTGAGACTAGGAGTTAGAACTACTTCCTATGGTTATGTTAACGGTCTTAGCTACTAAGGCTGTTGCTGTTGCTCTTACTCAGCACCATAGCTGGAAGGCCATACATAAGGCTTTGAGTAGACATTATTTAATTGCTCATAGGAGGCTGGGATGATTAAGGAGAAATAGACAAATTACAAATCCACAGGATATTACTAACTAGATTTAAAAATAATTTTGTGTTACAGTATCTGACTTTGAAAAGTTTGACAGCATCCCTAAAAAAAATTCCCTAGATTTTGAAGGATTTCACAGAACCAGAAAATCTCAGTAAATGCTCATGGCAGCCTTTAATTTTAAAAGTGTGAAAGATTAGAGTAAGGATAAACCCAAAATGAATACATGCTGGGTCCACACATATATTTGTATCTGATATGACATTATTGTTCTCTTGGGACCAAATTCACATTATTCTCCATATTTCTTAGAGCATTTTTTAAACTGTCCACATAGCAGATGCTGGGAATATAGAGATTTGACTGAGAGAATCTCATGTGTAGGTAATTTTTTTTCATTTTGAAAAAACAAAGAATTTTAAATCATGTTTAAAACTAATGGCACTCAACAGTTGTCTCATATTCATAATACAATAACTAGGAGTGTTTGCACCTGCACCAAGAAGAAAGAAGGGTGGAAAGAGACCCCAGGAAATCAATGTGTGAGAAGCAGAGTGTGAGAGACAGGGTAGAAAGAAAAACTCATTCCTGGTGCTCATCTAGTATTTTTCAATCCAAACCACCAAGTATTTATTAAATACTTGCTAGGTGGCAGACAATATAGTATAAGTCTTAGAACAACAAAGACAAAACAAAATAATCTCTGCCTTCAATAAGCTTAAATTCTATTGAAAATTCCATCAATACAATAAACATGATAATTTGAGGAAGGAAAGAATGAGCATTAATCACTGAAAAAAGGGAGCAGAAAAGATTTCCACAAACATCACGAGTTGGCCTTGAGAAAGACTAGAGATTCTTAGAGGCAATCAGAAAGAGGAATATTTTCCTATCAGGAAAAGCATGGAGTCAGGAGATTAAATATGGAGTTCAGGGAACAGCAAGTTGGCCAATTTGGGCAGAATGTGGAAAAAATAAAAGGGAGTTATGTGAAATAATGTTGGAAAAGGGGACTGAGGCTAGTTGAGAAGGTCTTTAAAAGCCAAGTTGACAAATTTGTGTTTTATCATAGTGACATTAGGCAATCCTTGAAGTTTTGCAAAGGTTCTTTAAATGCTTTAAGAAAAATATTTTCATCTTCAACATAAAGAAGATCCAACTCACTTCCAGTTGATCAATGATGGACAGAAATAACCACACCTAGAGAAGGAACACTGGGAAGTGAATGTAAATTGTTAGTGCTACTGTCTATCTACCCAAGTTACCTATACCTTCGGAATCCAATACTTAACATGCAACAAGAAAATGGTATTTACACACATATATTGTATCTAGGTTATACTGTAACACATGTAAAATGTATGGGATTGCCTGTCATCGGGGGGAGAGAGTGGAGGGAGGGAGGGGATAATTTGAAAAAATGAATACAAGGGATAATGTTATAAAAAAATTACTCATGCATATATAATGTCAAAAAATTTTATAAATAAAATTTAAAAATAAATAAAAAGAAAAAAAAGAAAAAAGAAAAGAAAAATATTTTCATATATATGTGAAGGATGAATTAGAGAGAACAAATAAAGGAAGTGGGGAAGCCTGGTGTGGAGGGTACAACAATATTTGAGATTAGTGGTGTCAAATTCACCACTATATTGTTCCTAAGAATCTCTGCTATTGGGTATAGGTTTAGAACACCACAAATTAGCATCATTTATGTTCATATTTTATTCAATTTGTTAAATACTGTCCAATTAAATTTTAACTTGCTTTTGGCAGTAATCTGGTGTTTAAAACCTCTGGGCTAAGAAACTAGAGATAAGTATTTAAATCAGGCGTGGAGCATGTGAGCAGAGAGAAAAGGATGATTGGAAGAAATGTTGTACAGATTAAAAAAAAAATCAGTGGAGTAAAAATGAAAAAGTCAAGGATAACTCCAAGGTTACAAGCCAGGGTAACTATAAGGCTAATACTGTTCTAAAGTGGAGTAGAAAGGAAACATGGTTTTTCCAGAGGGGAAACTAATGCATTAGATGCCTAAAGCACATCTTGATGGAGATGAATATCATAAAGTTAGTGCAGGAGAATTGGCACCATGGAGAAAGACAAGGGCTGGATAGATAGATCTGAAAGTCATCTTTTAAAAGATGCTTGCTGATAAAAGGGTTGGAAATTGGAGAATGCTCACCAATTGGAGAATGGCTGAACAAATTATTTTATGTGATTATCATTGAATACCACTTGCTATAAGAAATGATGAACAGGATGCTCTCAGAAAAATCTGAAAAAACTTATATGAGCCAATACAAAGTGAAATGTAACATGTACAAAGTAACAGTAATATTTAAAGACGATTAGCTGTGAATGATTTAAGCTATTCTCAGCAATTTAATGAACCAAGACAACTCTGAAGGACTTATAATGAAAAATGCTATCCCCGGACAAAGAACTTATAGGGTCTGAATACAGATGGAAGCATACTTTTTAAAAACTTTCTCCATTTTCTTGAGGGCTTTTTTTGGTCTATGTTTTTTGGGTTTTTTTGTTTTTTGTTTTTTTGGGGTTTTTTTACATATGGAAATATGGTTTGCATGAATACATATAACTTGCCTTCTTGATGAGGGGCTGAAGAAGGAGGAAGGGAAAGAATTTAGAATTCAAAGTTTTAAAATTAATGTTTTAAATTGTTTTATATATAATTGGGGAAAATAAAACACTATTTTTTTAAATGATAGGGATAAATCTATGAGAGCGAACAAGATTGTCAAAAGAACAGGTGCAGAAAGATAAGAAACAAGGAATCTTACAAGAGGACAAGAATTTGGGAGGATGTTCATCAAAGAAAATGGAAAAAGACTCAGCAGACAAATCTGAAGAAAAACAGTTGATGGAAAAATCATGAAATCTAAGTAAAAAAAGAACATTGACGAAGAGGGGGTAGACAAAAGTATCAAGAGCTTCTGAGAGGTCAAGGATGAGGAGTGAGAAAAGCCTATCAGATTTTACAGTGAAGAGTTACTTGATAATATCTGAGAGAACATTTTTAGCTGTGTGGCAGTGTTGGAAGTCAAATTACAGGGGATTAAAACATAAATAGAAGAGGAATGGGGAGGCAAGGAGGAAGAAGGTTTGTTTTTATAAGAAATCTGGGTATATAAGAACAACACAGGGTGAAACTACATAGGATAGCTTGCCATCCTAGGAAGAAGGAAGGAGAAGGAAAAAGAGATAGAAAACAGAACTCAAAAATTTAAAAAATAGTTTAAGAAAAATAAAATATCATATATATCTATATTTTTAAAGTATACAGGGTGCACCCAAAACCTTTATGGAGCTTTAAGCTACTAAAGCTTAAACAATTTTAATAGCTTAAAACATTTTCCTATATCCTAAACCAGTCAATCCATGATCTAACTAGCATATTAGCAAAAATAATTAATTAGAAAGCTTTCATCTATAAGATGTCCCAAAAGTTTTAGAGCATCTTTAAGCTACTAGAACACCTTATAGATGACAGTTTTCTAATTAATTATTTTTGCTAAAAACATGATAGTTGGATGTTGCATGAAGTACTTGGTTTTGGATGGCTAACATTGGGGGAATTTTTCACTCACCTACTTCTTTTATCAACTACCCCCATTTCTGTTCAGATCTAGATAGCATCCTAAGCATTCTTCTCCTTCTTCCTCACCCTGATGTAGGGTAAATCTTGAACACAGGAAGGAATTACAAAGGTAGGGAGGCTCCTTTAAGATGCAAAGTTTGAAGTTTATGAGACTGGGAGCTTACCTGACAGCTTAACCCAATCGAGGTCAAGCAAAGAAGACCTGACAATTGTGTGTGTGTGTGTGTGTGTGTGTGTGTGTGTGTGTGTGTGTGTGTGTGTGTGTGTGTGAGAGAGAGAGAGAGAGAGAGAGAGAGAGAGAGAGAGAGAGAGAGAGAGAGAGAGAGAGAGACAGAGACAGAGACAGAGACAGAGACAGAGACAGAGACAGGAGAAAGAGAGAGACAGAGACAGGAGAAAGAGAGAGACAAAGACAGAGAGACAGAGACAGAGAGAAGAGAAAGAGAGAGAGATAGAGACAGAGACAGAGACAGAGAGAGAGAGAGAGAGAGAGAGAGAGAGAGAGAGAGAGAGAGAGAGAGAAAGAGACAGAGAGAGACAGAGAGAGGAGAAAGAGAGAGAGAGAGAGAGACAGAGAGAGAGACAGAGACAGAGAGAGGAGAAAGAGAGAGAGAGACAGAGACAGAGAGAGAGAGAGACAGAGACAGAGACAGAGACAGAGACAGAGAGAGGAGAAAGAGAGAGACAGAGAGAGAGACAGACAGACAGATAGAGACAGAGAGAGGAGAAAGAGAGAGAGAGACAGACACAGAGTGGCATAGACAGAAAGAGAATGAGACAGAGACAGAGAGATAGAGAGAGACAGAGAGAAGAAGAGAAAGAGACAGAGAGACAGAGAAAGGGGAACAATGTGGCAGAAAGAAACAGATGGAGGAAAGAGTCTGACTTTTCTGAAGTGAAAGGCAGAGGGACATTAGGTTAAGAGAACCCCATACTTATAAGATGCCCTCTCTACTATTGTTCTCCAGATGATTGGGTGTCTAGGGTGTTGAATAAAGGTCTGGAGTGCTTTTGAGCTTTAAAAGTGTTAGTGCTGTAAGAAGTACTGGTCAATTTTCTTAACCTTGAGCAAAAGGGTTGTTCAAAAGGAACAATTTGGCAGTCTTTTCTTTCCTCCCCCTTCCCCCAATGCCTGCCTCTTCCTTTGGCACTACTTAAATTCAGTTCAAGGCTGCTGGACGGCACTATATCACACAAATGGCTGGGCCTGCAATCAGGAAGGCTTGTTTTTCTGAGTTCAAAACTAGCCTCAGAGACTTCCTAACTGTGTGACTCCAGGCAAAACACAACCTCCAGTAACTTTGCCAAGAAAACCTAAAAAAAAGGGTCATGAAGAGTCAGGCATGACTAAAAACAATTGAATAATAAATTCAGTCCCATGTACAAAGCATGATGCTGGGGGTACAAATACAAAAATGGCATTGTCCCTGCGCTAGAAGAACCTAAATTCTAATCTAGTGGAGGATACGCCATGTGCATAGATAAATAAATGCAAGAAGGAGAAATGGAGAGAGAAAAAGGGGAGATTATGTGGGCCTGATTGAGCATTAATAGCTAAAAGCAATTGTCAAAGGCAGTGTCATTTAGGACAGTGCTTCCTGAGACTAAATGTACTGGGTATTCTAGAGTACAATCATACAATTAGAAGTCATGTAGTCCAAGGCTCTCACTTTACAGATGGGGAAACAAAGGCACAGAAAAGGTTAAAAGTGACTTGCCCAAGATGACACATGTCAAAAGGCAGAGTCTGACATCAAAGCCAGCACACTAATCAGACTTAGTAAAGTTAAAGCTAGTTGAAAATATATTCCCAAATTCATTTTACATTTTAGCTGCTTTGAGGTCATTAGTAATAGTCATTCCTTTGTTCTCGAAGAGGACCATGACATCAGGGAAGTGGCTGCCATGACATGAAAGTGAATCTGATGGAAGTAAGGGAGAAATGTGCACTTTCCCCTCCAAAGCTATCTGGGCCCAGTGCCCAGATATAGATCAGGACCACTGGAGATGGTCCTGGGTGTAGTAAAAGTGAAAAGTCGGAAAAAGGATACAATTCCCTTTCTGAATGTGGGGAAATGTACTTGGCACATTCTTTGAATTTGAGTTTAATATATATGCTTGTGCTATTCTGACCCAGGACAAATTTTAGGCTGTTTTAGTATTTCATCATAACAATCCTTAAGGAACCAAGATATAACAGTGAGATATTTCATTACAATCACATAATTCTGGTTATCACATCATAATTCTGTTATAATCTAAAACGGACTAAGTAAGGGACAACTAGATGGTGTAATAGATAGAGCACTAAATCTGGAATTAGGAGGACCTGAATTCAAATTCATCATCAGACACCTTAACATTCTCTAGCTATATGACCCTGGGCAAGTCGGTTAACTCCAGTTTCCTTAAAATAAAATAAAATAAAATTGACTAAGAACCCCACTAATGTAGAGTTTTGTTCAGTTATTCAAAATCTAAAGAGGCAGTAGGAAAAAGATCTAGCATCTGAATCTAGGCCTCTGATTCTAAGTATACTCTTCCCAGAGGATAAGACCACCCTGTATATTAGCATGGAATACTTAGATGGCACAGTAGATAGAACACTGGAGGAAAATCTGAGTTCAAATGTGGACTCAGACTTCCTAGCTGTGTGACTATGGACAGGACAGTTAACTCTGTTTGACTCAATTTGTTCATCTGTAAAATTAACTGGGAAAGAAAATAGCAAACTGCTCCAGTATCTTTGCCCAGAAAACCCCAAGTAGGGTCATGATGATTTGGACATAATTAACAAACAACAAGTATATTAGCATGGCTTATAAATGGAATCTGAGGATTGGATTTTTATTTGGAATGGAGTTCATATTATAGATTTTAGGAAGTTTCAGATTATTTTCTCCTCTTAACCCTAGAATAACTTGGCCACACTCGCACAGCCCAGAAGGAATCAGCAGCACTAACCCTAGGGCAGTGTGAAGTCACTATCCCCTGTAGAGGAAGTGTGGATCAATCTCCCCTTGCCCTAAGAACAGACATCAACCTCTAAAAATGAGCAAAAAGAGCTAAATAGATAGCTTTTTGGAGACAGGGAAGAACTGACCTCAAACCCTGAGGACACTAAGGGCATACAAAATATCTCCAGATGAAGCCTCAAAGGGTGAGATTTCCATTTCACACGGCTCTCTTGGAAGAATTCAAAAAGGATCTTAAAAGAAAGTTAGAAGAAAAATGAGGAAAGGAAATGAGAGACCAAGGAAAGGAAACTCAGAAACCATCTAAAGAAAATCATTACTTAAAAATAGTTTTGGCAAAATGGAAAAAGAAAAGAATTCCTTGAAAAACAGAATTTGTTAAATTGAAATAAACCCAATGAGCAAAATAACTCCTTTAAAAGTTCAATTGACCAAATGTAAAAGAAACTATCAGCAGGATGATTTCAGAGAAGCCAGGAGAGATTTAGATAAACTGATTCTATTTAAAATGAGTAGAACTAAGAGAACATTGTACACAGCAACAACTAAGATTATATGATGATCAATTCTGATGGACATAACTCTGTACAACAATGAGGTGTCAAGCCAGTTCCAATAGACTTGTGATGGAGAGAGTCATCTGTATCCAGAAAGAGAGCTAAAGAGACTGAATGTGGATCACAACATACTTTTTTCACCATTTTTTGTTGTTGTTTGCTACCTTTTATCTCATTGTTTTCCTTTTTGATCTGATTGTTCTTGTGCAGAATGATAAATGTAGAAATATGCATGGAAACATTGTACATGTTTAATATATATTGGATTACTTGTTGTCTGAGGAAGGATGGAAGAGGGAGAAACATTTGGACACAAGATTTTGCAAGAGTGAATGTTGAAAACTATCTTTGCATGTATTTTGAAAATAAAAAACTATTATTAAGAAAAAGAACTAATGAGAAATATTCAATAGTATTCCTATAGGATCATTGCCTTCTTTATCAAAAGCCAAGTTGATAAATAAATGAAAGAAGGAAAAATAAAAGAGAAGAATGTGCAAATGGCCCAGACCCCTTCTTTGGCTTGGCCAAGAGCTGATCATCAAGCTTGACAATTACATGTAGTCAAATGGCATCCTAAAAGTTCCAAGGCCAGATATGTAAAAGACTATGAGCTTTCTAAAGAAAAGTGAGCTCCACTAACTTGACTGGGACTCCTACCAAAGCATATTTAACAATATTTGAAAAGGAACAAATTGCTTCATGGATTTAGGACATAAGCCCAAGTAAAATCAATGTTTTAGATGAATTGAACTTTGTATATTTTAATTGGAGGTTCTTTTCCTTTAGAAAAACTTTCATATTTAAGTCTAGGAATCATCAAATAAGGCAAATTACATGAAGAGTAACATTTACAAGGTCAAAACTACAAAAGGGATCAATTACCTGAAGGCTATACAAGAGACGGGTTAGATTCTGGATGGCTTGTATAATCTGAAATATAAGATTAATAGGGTCAAGTTTTTTTTTAATTTAATTTAAAATTTTATCCAAGTTTATCCAAGTAAAGTTCAGTTTATCTACCATATTTGTGGTAGAGGAAGCTCACCTCTGCCTGTGATGAACCTGGAAAATCTATGTATTCAGCCTACAATGAATAAAAATATAAGATTTGTTGTTGTTATAAATACAAATAACTACTACAACTTGGAAAAGTATGCTATTCAATTTTAAAACAATATTTAACTTCTCCCTCCCCCCAAAGAATAAAGATTTCATATTTTCAAAAAAGAAAATAATTTGGAAGTTATCTTATACACCAAAAAAAATCATAGCAAATTCAATAACAATGCCAAATGTTACCTGGTACAAAAGCAAATGAAATGCTTCTCTGAAGCACTAGACTATAATCCAGACTTTGATATAACACTGGATTCATGCTGCCTTGTAGACTCTAAGACTAAGTTGACCCTCCAAGTTTCTTGCAGGACAAAATATCTTGCAATTAGAGTATGACTGAGTCTATGCAAAAGCAAGGTTAGACAGGCATAAAAGAGAGAGAAGGCTATCGAGCATGGTTCCTTTGAGACCAGCTTCTGAGATTACATTCTGATCTCTGAGATCTCAAACAATTTTGGCATGACTCTAGAGCAGAAGCTCTTAACCTATAGTCTATGCTCCCCCCACAAGGGATCTATGAAGAGATTTCAAGGAGTCTGTGAAGTTGGATGGGGAAAAATACATCTTTAACTTATTAACCTCTACCCCAAAAATTTAGCATTTTCTTATTTTGAGAAGGTGTCTGCCCAAAAGCTTCACCAGACTCAAAGGGGTCCATGATACAACATAGATTAAGAGCCCCTATGATACGAGGCAATGTATTAGACATATAGAGAGGGCAAATCTCTCTGAGCATTTCTAAAATTCAGCCCATGAAGACAGGCAAATCTTCAACTATCCCCATTGGACTATGAGAGATCTTGGAGAGGAAAGACAGCCATTTATTTTTCTTTGAATCCCCAGCTCTTAGCATAGTGCCTAGCTCAGGGTAGGCAAAATAAATGTTTATCAATGGACTGACCTTGCCCAATGACTCAATTTTTGAGAGGTTGGCTACATAACCTTAAGAAAGAACATGACATTTATTTCCTCTTCCTTTTCATTACAATTCCTACCTGCCTTGGAACCACTCCACTACTGTTATTTTGTCTGCTAGAAGGAAAACAATAAAAATGGCAGGTGTGGTGAAGCTCTGCTTGGCTATTTAACTACCTGCTAGCAACTGAAAAGATTTCAATTTAGGGGAATTAAACTGGTGCCTGCAAAAGCTGCCGGGTTATTTCTGAACTGTGTGTGTGTGTGTGTGTGTGTGTGTGTGTGTGTGTGTGTGTGTGTGTGTGTGTGTGTGTAAATACACAGAGAGAAAGAAGAAGGAAGAGAGGGAGGAAGGAAGGAGACAAGAAAGGAAGGAAGGAAGGAGACAAGGAAGGAAGGAAGGAAGGAAGGAAGGAAGGAAGGAAGGAAGGAAGGAAGGAAGGAGAAAAGGAGAGAGGGAGGGGAGGGAAGGAGGGAGGGAAGAAGGAAGGGAGGGAGGGAGAGAAGAGGAAAGGAAGGAAGGAAGGAAGGAGGAATGGAGGGAGGGAGGGAGGGAGGGAGGAAGGAAGGAAGGAAGGAAGGAAGGAAGGAAGGAAGGAAGGAAGGAAGGAAGGAAGGAAGGAAGGAAGGAAGGAAGGAAGGAAGGAAGGAAGGAAGGGAGGGAGGAAGGAAGGGAGGGAGGGAGGAAAGAAAGATAATTTCTGAACTCTATGAGGCAAATTTGTATTTATGTTTTATAAATAGGGAGAGAGAAAGATTAAGAAGTATACAGACATATATATATATATGTCTGTATATTTTTTAATATATATTAAGAAGTATATATGTACATTCATATAGAGAGACAGAGAAAAAAAGATTATTTTTGAAATACATACATGAGAATTATGTGTATATATGTATGTAAATACACACATATTTCCCCATTCCATTTTCCTTTCCTCCTCCATGATTATAATAATTAAATCAAAATTTAGTTTACTCTATTGATTTCTTTTAAATTATACCCATAGATACCTGAGGCATGAGAAACAGAGAGGGATGTGTCATTTCTGGATAATTAGCACTAGTTTCCCAAGAACTTTAAATGAGTCAGGCAAAACATTGTTCCTTATGTGAAGTCTTGGCCCTGGAGGGCTTCTCTTTAATGGGGCTAGTCAGCCACCTCGTGGTACATCTGGAGAAGTACAAGATTAACAGGGACCAAAAGCCAAAAAAAATGTTGCTTATTTCAATTTCAGCTTTAATTGTTTCTAATTTTTGTAGAAATGCCAAAAAGTCATACATAGCTACCTAGAATAATAAATTCCAAAGCACAGTATTGATGATATTTCAAAGGCTAGATGGCCATTTAAATGATCCTTCTTTATGCCTCATCTCACTTATAGTAAATAGCAAGAGCTTCCCAAAATATTGCTGTGGGAGCAAAAGTTCTGGAAGTCAGTTGACTCTAATAAGAATAATCTGCAAAGCTGATCCACCCTTCCTACCCATTTTAAGTAAAGGGAAGAAAAGAAGGCAGAAATCAGTTCTCTCTTATATTATTGAACTCCTGAGCATCAGAAATTAAAACGTCCTCAATGAGAAAAATAAATTTGAGGAAATAGGTGATAAGTTAGGAAGCTTATAATCCGAATTAATAAAGGAGAATATTTTATTATTTTTATAGAAACATGTATTTGGGGATGTGTGGTCTAGGTAATTTATCCATATGCACCAAATGGATGCATATGAACACATGTTAATAAATATATTCCTATTTTAAGTACAATAAAACTAAGGACTAAGCCAGGTTATACTGTAGTATAAAACCCAAGACTCAGATTCAGAAAACCTGGGTTCAAATCTTGTTTGTGTGACCTTAAATAACTTATATGCCTGAGTTCCAATTTTCCCAAAAGGAAAATGGGGAGTAGGATTTTATTAAAGTATAGTTTTTAACCTTTTTGTTTTATCATGGACCTTTTTGGTGGCTTGGTGGAACCTATGGACACCTCATAAAAATCTTTAAATAATTTAAGAAGATGCTAAATTTCAATTAAAAAGTAGTTAAAATAAAATAATATAGATATTTTCCTAACCAAGTTCAGAATACATCATCCTTGGGACCCAAGACCCAAGATTAAGAGCCCCTAGACTAGCTTTTCTCCAAAATTTCTTCATATCTAAATTGTGTGGTAGAAAAAACAGAATTTAGAGGTCTTGCCCCATTGCCTAAATCCCACCCCAATTAAAGACAATTAAAAGTGTAATGTGTGGAAGAAATAGCAAAGGTATTCTAATATGCCCATTTTTAGAACTAGTCAAAGAGAGATGAAAGCTTATAAATTCCTATCACCCAAAAAAGAATATCTTGGGTCACAAAGATACCACCCCAAGACATAAGTAGATAGTGTGGATGTCAATGGGAAGAACATGGGATCTGAGAAGTTGGAAAGAGGGAACCTAAAAGGAAAGGTCAGACAAAAAGGGAAAAGGGAAAAAAACAAATACAAAAAGGGCATTTGGATGAGAAATAAGAAAAAGATGAAGAGAACGTACACATACACACACACGTGACTCATCATATTTTAAAATCTTTTTAATACTTTTTTTTAAATCTGCTATTTTGTTGATACCCTATATGGTAGAGCTATTCATATGGATATTCAAATCAAGGGGGGAGAAAGACAAAGTAATTCAGGAAAATAATACAAATACTAATATTCCTGCTATCATTTCTCTTGTCATTTATGGTCCAGGAAATTCAACTTCAGCTGACTTTTATTTTATAAGATAACAAATGTATTTTACTAATAGTTGAGTAACAATACCTTCTCCCCTGCATCAGGGCTTGTCATGTTATTTACAATGCCACGGATACAGGAATCCAAATCACAAGATTCTCTTCTTCCTTCTCCTTCGGTAACTTGTGCTGAAAGCACACCATTTAAGACAGAAACAAGAAAGAACTTATCAAACTCATGAAAATATGCTCATTTAAATTACGAAAAGATGTGAAACATTTTCTAAGCCATAACATCAAATAATATTTAGTGAAGGCCCCAATATATAAAGTATTAAAATGGAATATGACAAAAAAAAAATCCCTGCCCTCTTGGAGCTTACATACTAATAGAGAAAAGAATGGTAAAAATCATTGAAAGAGGCAAATGGATGTGATAGATGGAGTCAAAAAGACCTCAGCTCAAATGTGGCCTCAGATACTTACTAGCTGCATGACCTTATGAAAGTCACTTAACCACTATTTGCTTCAGTTTCTCATCTGTAAAATGGGGATAATAGCACATACTTTCCAGGATTGTAGTGAGGATAAAATGAGATATTTGTAAAGTACTTTGCAAACCTTAAAGCACTGAAATGCATATATATATATATATATATATAAAGAGATGTACATATGTATATATAGATAGATAGATATTGTGTGTAATTAAATATAGATCTATATCTATCCACCTATCTATAACTTTTAATGACTCTTTTTTTCTTCAGACTGGATTTCACAAGTCATTTCTACTTAATCAGGGGAAGTCTTACCAAAAACTTAATACAGGTTATTGAGGAAAGAACCGTATGTCCATATAAATTCATAGGGGACAGGGAGTAAAACAATAGATTTCACACTATTTTCATATAGGATTCCATACTTTACTATTCATACTATTACAAAAGTGACAAAGCTCACTTATCAGATAAGGGAAATAAGCAGTGACAAACATACCAAAGTATATGGAAGGTAAGAATGAAGTATCTTCATAAGGGTCATAAAGATAAATTTCTATTGTATTCCAATGAAGTATTCAAGGAATAAAAATCTTTATCCCTCCAAATACTTTTCACTCATTTCAAAACTATTACTTTTTTTCTTATGCTACAAATAAATAGTTTGAATACCCACTTAAATTTTAAAAAATCAAGAGTATCAAAATAATAAGTCCACTACTGGAATACTGCATATATTTTCTGAATTTTTTGATGTTTTGATCAGTTTTTCTGATTTATTTTCTTCCTCTTATTTTCTTTGAAAATTATTATTTGTTAGAACAAATAGCTCTCTGGAAAGGGGAAGAAGACTGAGAAAATTTTTATGAATTTAAAAGCAAGAGATATCAATTTTAAAAATTTTAAATAGCACTTAAGGAAAATCTGAAAAAAATTCACACATTATTTAACTTAACAGTTAACTGTTAAGATTTCCTTATGGGATTTTTAATTTATTTACTAATACTGTATTATAGAACTTAAACTCTATCCACCTTATATTTATATAGCACTTTTCACCTCTCAGAGAGTTTTCACACAATATATTTTATTTGCTCCATATCCAATTAGAGTATTGATAAAACCTGTGTATATCTTGTGAGATTTTTTAATCAAGTAACATACCTGAACATATTTGTGTAAGAACAAGGGATCTGTGATCCCATCATCCAAGAGCATGCACAACATGGATATATCCTTTATTCTAGACTAAATTAAGCTCCTTTTCATTTGGTTGATAAGTCATAGGGAGTTATCTGAGGCACACAGATATTAAATAATTTATCGAAGATTATAGCTAATGAATATTAGAGGCTTAATTTGAACCTAGTTTTTTTTTTTTCTGCTTCTAAATCTAGCACTCTGTTGACTAATCTGTTTTCTGCCCTTCTTTTCCTCCCCTATTCATTTTCTTTCTCTTCCCGTTTCCCCCTTTATTTGGGTATATTTTTCTGTAGTGCCACTTTGGGAACCATCTTCATACCTATGTGGAGAACTATGTTCAAGTGCTTAAGGAAATCTGTGATTTCATCTATGCAGACATTCCTTCTAATAACTGAGTGATTCATCTATTTCTGCTCACCACATCTTATCTATGTCTTCCCACAGAAGAACATTCTTATTTAAATGCTTATTTAATTAGCTATATACCATAGAGATCTTCAGCATCATAGCAGTGAGAAGACACCAAGAGCCCATCACATACTTCTATGATGTATTAAGAGCCCTTTCTTATGTATATATGAAATTTCTTTTCAATGGAATGGGCTAAAAGATCAAAATTAACTTAGAAGAATGATTCCCCCACCTGTTCCCTGCTTAGTTAGATTTCATTTCTTTCAAAAGAAGATTCCACTGTTAGACACTTTATTTAACACTCAATAAAATGTACTAGATGAAGTTCTAAAGAATCTATCATTTTCCTCTCCTGAGAGAAATGATGACAGTAACATTTAGTGGAAAAATTACACAAAACCCTCAAAAGGAGTTTGAGTAAAATAAAGGTAGGGGAAAGGAACAGAGAAATAAAAATTTCCCTAGTTACAGGAAGTATATTCAGTCTCAGGCTAGTTAAGGGGTTTTCCAGCATGCATTCCCAAGAAACCAAGTGTCTCATCCCAGTAATTCTCAGTCAGACTCTGGGAATCTAATTCAGTCTGGAAATATAAGGTATCTTGGGTCTGACTTTGAATAGATTAAACCCTAGAGCAGTTTCAGAACTCATCCAGTCACAGTCAAGTATCTTCTAAGCTCAAGAGGGCTTTAGATTTTGCTGAACTTCCAGAAGAGGACTTACCTTGGGCAAGAATGGAATGCACACACCTGTCCCTACTCACCGGCACCTCCTCTGGGGTCAGCATAATGCAAAGCAGCCTCCCCAGATGTATTAACCCCAGCACCCAATTAGGGACAAAGCTCAATGAATGGACAACATCTTTCTCACCATCCCCCTACACTATATTCTCCTTGATGATACAATATTGGAAAAAGCTCAATATTGAAGGATCCAGACAGTGGCAACAGGTAAAAGGAAGTACATTAGAAATTTTCCTAAGCCCTGTGATGAGTCTGGGTGATGGAAGCAAAGAAACTTGGAACCACCTCAAACATAAGAGGAAGGAAGAAGTGGTCATGTGTTCACTGCAGCTGCAGAGATGGAAAAGAGGTCCTCTTCCAGTACTCCCTTGGGTGGAAAGGGAAGAAGCACATGCCTACATATATTTTTAGATAATACTTCCTCAATCACAAAAAAGTGATTCTTTTTTAAAAAGGAAATCACCCTGTGTAGCTCAATCTGGGATTTGTAGAAATGGGAAACATGTGTACACATTCTGGAAATAGAAACTGAAAATTAGACCAAGCAGGACCTGAGAAGAAAAATTTATTATATTGTACAGAATCTGTAATTTTTTTAAAAAAGAAACTCTCTTGCTTCTATTTATCTTAATTAAAAGAGCACTGCATTTTTAAAGAAAAGCCAAAGTTGCGATTTTTCCCTCAAAACTTTGACTACTTGTAAAAGGATTAGTCATTGTGCATTTATGACTATTTGGCAGGAGGCTTATGACATTTCTCCATGGCCCTGGAGCTATGCACTATGTCCATGGCTATGCAGCTCAGCCTTGGTAACCTTTGCAGAAGATGCTAATCAGCATGGTGCTCAGATTTTTGATGATGCTTGATCAGTAACAGAAACGTGAAGTCTTGAAAGTTTACCTAACTCATTTTCCTCTTTGAAAGAAATTGGAATACATCCTTAACTAGTTGGCTCTGAGCCGAGCTTTGGTTTTCCCCTTTCAGGAACAATTCTTTTGACATCCTTATCTCTCTTGTAGATATGTGTTTGGAGGGAAAAAAGGAGCATGCATCATTTCTAATTGTCTGGGCCTGTTGTCTCAGTGGATACATGAGACCAAACTCAAGCAGTTTACTTTGTCCTGGTTAATCCTCTCTTTTATAAGCTATTAACTTCAGATATTTTGTCAGCTGAGAAGTGTAGTCAAAGAGAGTAGTATCAGCTAATCCTATCCCATTATCACAAGAAAAAGAAACAGTCATCCCCCTTATTTTTGCATATGGACAATATCTTTCCAATGAACACTTTAAGATTAAGTTATAGAGATGGCAGAAATGGGCAGACAATCAAAGCCCTTGACTAGGGAAGGCCAATTCATCTAATAAGATCTCATTCTTTCCCAAAACTCTGGATCGTCTTTTGGTCCCTTCCAAAGCCAATTTCCACTTACAAGCAGTAGAAGGTGCAAGTACTTCACTAGCCTGGAGTGTATCTGTCGAGCCCAGTTCTCCACAATTCTCCTCTGATGAATGATTTATATCACATGTTTGTGTGGCCATCACAGCAACTTGGAGGCTTTCAGCTGAAGAGACAAACGCACAAGACTGGGTTAAGGAGATATCTGAAGGGTCTCTTATATGCCAAAATGTTCATAGAAGCCTTTTTTTTTTCATGGTAACAAAAAATTGGAAACAAAGTGAGAGTCCACCATTTAGGTGATAACTGAACAAATCAAGGCATATAAATATAATGAAATGTTATGCCTTTTGAAATGACATATATGAAGAATTCAGAGAAACATGGCAAGATTTGTTTGAAGTGATGCAGAGAGAATTCAGGATAACTACAACAAAACACCCGTAATTATAATAATGTCAATGAAACAATACTGTAAGGTATCTGGTCTCAGATAATAGTGCTGAAATATATCTTTCTAACTTTCAGTTTTTTCAACTGAAGGACCAAAGATTTGGAATCTCGCATACATTGTCAAATATGGTGACAATATTTATAGATTGTCTATGATACCATGAAGGGTATAATATACCCTTAGTATACTTTGCCCATAGTATACTTCTAGTGACCAATACAAAAAGCAACAATAAAACTATTTTTAAAAGAAAACAAAATAAATGTATATAATGGAAAAACTTCTCTGCAGTTCATTAATTAAGGTATTATGAAAGTATTATTTGAAAATACTAGGTATTCATGAAGACCAGGGCTAAAACATTTGATTTTAAATTAAGGCAAATCAATTGATTGATATTTATATAGGTTGTTACAAACAAATAAAATGGAACATTATTGTGCCATAATAAGTGATGGATATGAAGAATGCAGAGAAGGATGGGAAGATTGATATAAATTAATACCAAATTAAGTGATCAGAACCAAAAAAAAAAAAAAAAATATATATATATATATATATATATATATATATATACACAATGACGATGTTCATATATTTGGAAGTAAAGGGGATGTGAAAACAAAAGATATTCTCAAAAATAAAATAAAATGAAAGGATGTCAACTAGAATGAGGAAAAGCATCATAAAGACCTAATAATTTTTAAAAGAACTAATGGCCTCATTCTGGCAACAAAAGCTCTCAGGTACAAGTGGATGTGTTGATTATCAATTATTCAGGACTGACAAGCTTGTTAGTAGCTGCCCTGGCTTCTTGGGAGCTCTCCAGCTTCTCAATGACTGCCTGCATTTAGAGTCTGTCATTGTCACATATCCAATCAAAAAAGGGCAAAAGCATTGAAGGTAGCTGAACCCATAACAATTCAACAAGCAATTAAGTACCTATTTAGCATATGTGTCCAGCACTTGATTTTACTGTCAGTACTCTAGTAAAAATCTTGACAGGGTGGATGGTCAAAGCCTGACTAAAATGAACTTAGCAATGTCTCTGAATTTTAGTTGCGGAGCACACCCATTATCAGAGTGTTTCTCTTTGTGTGGGACTTCTGTCAGAGTAAATCCATCATAACATCTTTTTCACTTTGGGAAATCACTTCAGTTTACTAGATCTAGCCTTAAAGGGCTTAGATGGGGTACTTCTTAGTCATCCAAGTTTTATGTATCCAACAGTGGCTGAATTTAGCTGCTTCCTTTCTAAATCAACTCACCTTCCTTTAGTGCTGCTGCTAATAATGAGGCTGCCTGAGGAGCTTCTCCTGGGTCAGGCTTAATAAGGAGATGAGGTTCTAAATGTACATCTTCAAGTCCACTCATTTCTCCAAGTTCGGCATAGATATGTAACTTTTCTTCCAAATATGTGCAGATCTGTTGGTCCTGGTTTCTAAGTAGCTCTGCAAAATTATATTTGTCAAAGGTAAAACCATTGTTCACATTAGAGGAAACACTATCTCAAATGAGATAATGTATGACATCTACTTTGCAAACTTTAAAGGACTTATTATTGAGTTGTTCAGTTGAATACGACTCTTTGTGATCCCATTTGGGATTTTTTTTTTTTTTGCAGAAATATTAGTGTGATTTGCTGTTTCCTTCTCCAGTTCATTTTACATATTGGGGGAAAAAAAAAAAACTGAAGCAAACAGGATTAAGAGACTTTCCCAGAGTCACACAGCTAGTAAATGACTGAGGTCAGCTCTGAACTCAGGAAGATGAGTCTTCTTCATGCCTGCTCCTCTCCCAATGCCCAATGAACTTAAATAGGGTGCTCCAAATAGTTTTAAGTAATTAAAATTAATTAAAAAATTAAAAATTTGGGGAGAGGAATTCTGCTTAAATATTAACCTTTATTATCATATGGGGACAAATTACAACTCCATTAAATCAATACTCATAAAATCCCTAATTTATGCCTATGACACACAACATAAAAACAGGAGTCCCTAATCTCAAGAAGCTAAGGCTCTATTGGGGAGAAGGAGAAGAGAAGACAAAAGATTCTGCCATAACAACGTTGCCAGTTTCAAGAAATGGCATTCGCTGCTATATGGTAATGATTGTTATTTTCTCTTCAGTCTTGAATCTGACGCTAAAAATGGACCCTTTAAGGGATGGCTGGATGGTGCAGCAGATAAAACACCAGCCCTAAAGTCACGAGGAGCTGAGTTCAAATCCAGCCTCAGATACTTAACACTTACTAGCTGTGTGACTCTGGTAAAGTCACTTAACCCCATTTGCTTTGCTCAAAAAGAAAACAAATTTTTAAAAACAAAGAAAGAATGGACTTTAGATAATTCTGTCATGATTCACCAATAAACAAATTAAAAACTGTAAAAAAGACTGAAGCTTCAGATTGCCTTAGGTAGGTCCTAATAAATTGGATTGTTTCTGTTTATAAGAATTCATAATCACTGATTATTTCTATGTATATGCTTTTCACTGACTTAATTATACTGATTACACAATATAGGTGTATTTTAAGTATATTATATGTATATATAACACATATATACTTATATAATATAAATATATGTAATGTACTATAAGCATATTACTTATATAATTAAATACATGAGACAAATATATACCATATAATATAAATACATTTATAATATGAATAATGTACTATATACATATAATAGAACTATGTGATATACCATATTATGTTTAACACATTAATGCTATATAATATGCTAAATATATGGTTTATAATATGTTAGATTGTATATATTATATAATAAAATATTAAGCCATATGTTTACATATTGCTTTTGATATATTATACTGAACATGTGTAATATATCCTACAATGTGTTATATAACATAAACATTCTATTGTAATATATAAAAATATAAAATATTTATATCCCATTGTAAATATTACATGATATAAATACATTAATATTTATTATGTAATATATTCAATATACTTTATACTATACTGTTCTGTATATACTATATATTATACTAAATCTTATCACATATATGAATATATAATTATATATTGCATGCATATATTATACATGTCAATATATTGTATATTATACTAAAATATATTACACATCATGTGAATATATAATTATAAATAATCTATACACATATGCAATTTATGTGTGATTATATATATATATGTATATATATATAAACTCAACTAGAAATTTTATTGAAAAAAATGAATGCAAATGGGAGCAAGATAGGGTATGTATTGAAAAGAGCAATCATTGATGAGGTAGAACAATTGAGTTCTGATTCTTGCTCTACAATGGATTGCCTCTAGCACTTTGGACAAGGCACTATTTCTTTAGCCTCAATGTCCTCATCCATAAAATGTGAGAGTTGATCAATCTCCATGATTCCTTCCATTTCTAACATGCTAAGGCTTCTGTGACTATGACAATAGTACATACAATTAGATAATGGTATGTAAAATAGAATGGGGGCACTAAATTCTCAAAAGTGCCTCCAAAACAAACTTATTTGACAACTGGGCAGCTGTGGCTTAAGGATCCACCATACCTTGGCACTGCTGGATTCTGGCTACTCTTGCTTCAGTTTTCTTTTTATCCTCATCAGATTCACTCATCCTTCCCCCTTCTTCCTCTGGGCAACTGAAAAAAGACAATCATCAACAGAGACAACTTAAAATGAAATCCTTATGTTCTCATTCTACATTCATTAAGAAACACACTCCAATAATGATCTATAGACTGACCAATACAGTACTATATAGAAAAATCTGGTACATTGTAGGCTTATCCTGGACCTTATCCAGTACCAAGAGGATTTCCTAATATTATATGACAGTTCCATGGCTTACAACACAAGGACACTGTTAAAATGAGAAGTTTCAGTACAGAAGAAAAACATATTTGGCAGCCAGTGAAATGAAATATGAACTTCTACTTTCTAATACATGTATCCTTTTTCAAGTTGTTGGATTTTTTTTTTTTTTGGAGGGGGGAGACAGCTAAGGGAAAAAAAAAAACTAAAACTGAGTATAACTTTAAAATTATTTTTTATCTTTTAATTTTCTTTTAATTATCTTTTAAGATCCATCAAATAATCTGATGTTTTTTAATTTGAAACCTGATTATGCATAACCTTTGATTACTTATCTACTGAGGAAAGGCCTTGTTATTTCTTTCTCATTCTTCCCACTTTCCTATGTATGTGTATCAATTGTTAATATTTTGGATATATATGGTAAAATATGATGTACAAATTTGTCCTGGCTATTTCCCTTCTAATTCAAACAGTATTTATCTTATTTGAGCAAAAGCAATGTTATGTAAACAAAACTGTCCATTTTATCTTCTATGATCATCTCTATTCCTTATTTAGTTTAAGAATTCTCCCTTAGGGAAAAGAAACAAATGTTCCTTCAGAAACTTATTATCTTCAAAGGGCATTGAGCTAGTTAAATAAGAAAGAAATCTGGGATAGATTTTTATGCACAACTATAAACAGCTTAGTGACAAAATACATCAAATGCAATATGGAGGACAACAAATGGAGAGAGGGAAAAGGGATAACTAAAAGGAAGGGAAACACTAGAGGGGGGATATTCTTAAGCAAAACAAACTTCCCAGTCCTGAAGAAGGTGATGGAAAGGAAAGGAAAAGGAAAGGAGAGGTGAGAAAAGGAGAGAACTGGAATCTAATGGGTTTCCATCAACTGATAAATGACTGTACAAATTATTGTATATCAATGTGATGAAATATGGTTGTACTATAAGAAATGATGGAAAACATATCAGAAAATCTGGGGTAGTTTAAATTGATGCAGAGTAAAATAATAAGAACCAAGAGAAAAAATTATTAAAGGAAAATTTATAATGAAAAAACAATTTTGAAACATTCATAACATAAGCAATGACCAACCAGAGTAAATTATATACCTTCTAATAGAGAATTATTGGACTCAGAGTGTAGCAAGAAACAGCTATCTTGTGGTCATGGTCATTATTTGTATTTTCTTTGCTTTGCTATGTTTATTTGTTACATGGTATCTGTCTGTTTATATACATTTAGATAGATAAATGATAAATAGATTGATAGATAGATAGATAGATGATAGATATATATATAGAGAGAGATATCTGCCTCTTTCTTTTTAGTGGGAGGGAGAGAGGATATGAGAAAGGGAAGTTAGCAATATTGATACAATCTAATTTAAAAAGATCAGTGAAATATTTTTTAATGTTCAAAAGACATTAGAAAGAAGTCCCAATGAAAGCACAGACAAGTAGGACAATTTTGATAACATTTGGAATTTATTTTTATACTTAAAAAAAATCAAGCAGTAGGAAATAAAGACTTGTGATTTCCATATATAATCCTCTTTTTGCATTCCATTGTGTTCCTGGAAATTCCTGTCTTTTATTTATTGTTTACATTGAGAAGAAGAGATACATTTTTAAATATTTCTCTCCTTCCAAACCATGAAACCATGTAGAAAAGTTGCTGAACTTAGTATTATGAAGACTGAGTTTCAAATACTGCTTCAGACATTTATAAGCTATATGTTTCTAGACAAGTCAAATAAGTTCTGTCATAAAAACTGGGACAACAATTGCACCTACCTCACAAGAGTATGTGAGGATCAAAGGAGATAACATTTGTAAACATTAAAGTGCTTTGTAAATATTAACTACTATTATTGTTAGAGCAACTAGGTGGTGCAGTGGGTAGAGTACCAATCCTGGAGTCAGAAAGATTCAGTCTTTGTGAGTTATAATCTGGCTTCAGTCACTCTGGGCAAGTCACTTAGCACTGTTTACCTCAGTTTCTTCATTTGTAAAATGAACTGGAGAAGGAAATGGGGCATACTCCAGTATCTTTGCGAAGAAAACCCCAAATGGGGGTCACAAAGAGTTGAACATGACTCAATAACAACAAAATTATTGTTGTTCTTAAGTTCACAATATTTTTTTTAATCTAATAACTATTCCAAATGACCTTAATCATTTCTACAAAAAGGCAGTATGGAAAAATGCAATTAAGGATACTGTTCCATCATTTCAGTTACGTCTGATTCATTGTGACTCCATTTTGGAGTTTTCTTAACAGAGATACTGAACTGGTTTGACATTTCCTTTACCAGCTCATTTGATAGGTAAGTAAACTGAGGCAAAGAGGGTTAAGTGACTTACCCAAATGGCAAAACTTGATAAGTGTCTGAGACCAGATTTGAACTCAGAAAGAGGAATCTTCCTGACTTCAAGTCGTACTCCATATGTTATATCATGTATTTGCCCTAGTTAAAGATATACAGATCAAATAATCACTATATTTATTAAATACCTATGGTTTGTAAGATGTTCTGCTAGGCATTATAAGGGATACAAAGAAAAATCAGAAATGGTCCCTGTTCTCAAAGAGCTTATAATCTAACTGGGGACTTAAGAAACATTTCACAAAAAAAGCTCATACATAACATACTAATGTTATGGATGTCCTTTGAATGGAACAGATAGAACACTATGGGAACTCTGTAAAAAAAAAAAAAAAAAATAGAACTCGAGGTAGTCAGGGAAGGCTTCATGGAAGAGTTGTGACTGGAGATGATTCTTGAAGGATGGCTAGAAGTCAAATGGGTGAACAGAAGGGATGAGGAGATTCCAGGCAGGAAAACAATAAATAAAAAGAGAGGCGGCAATACCCAAGGCGTGTTCAAGGGAGAGTGGGTGGATCAGTCTGGCTGGTACAAAGGCTTTATTTAGGGGAGGATTGGAGATAAGGTTAGAATGATCTTCCCTCAAAAACAGCTTCATTTCCTAGTACAAGATAACATTGCAACATTACCTTTCTACTGCTTGTTGTATCCTCCTCATCCAGTTATTACGCTCTTCCTTAGAATTGGTATGAATTTCATACATCTCAGGGCCAGCAGATGAAGCACTGATAAGAAACATCCCTCTTTCTTCATTGGCTACTTCTCTAGCAATCAGCTTTTGAAGGGAGATAACAGATGGCTTCTGGTCCTAAGTAAAATGAGAAGAAATCCAAATAAAATGATGTTACTTCCAGAGGCAATTGTTTCACCTAAATGCCTATTGCTAAAGATATTAACAGAGCAGCAGTTTTCAAACTTTTTAATTTCAGGACCCCTTTAAATTCTTACAAATTGTTAAAGGCTCCCAAAGAACTTTTGTTTATGAGGTTCTATCTATTAACATTTGCCCTTTTAGAAATCAAGGCATTTTAATATCAATGATACTCATTAACTGATAATAATAATAAAATATTAGTAGTTTTTATTATGCAAATAAATTTGGCCTTTTAGAACTCTTGAAATAATCTTTTGGCAATTCTGGTGATTCTGACCAACCTTGAGGATCATTTATAAAAACTTGGTTGTCCATGTAAGTGGGGATCAGTCATAGAAATGAAAAAATTCCACAAAATTCTCTTAAATCATGAGGTTCAATCTATTACACACTATCCTCTAACTCATTCAACATTTTACCAGTTTCATTAGCATGTAGCTAAATTGAATGGTATACATTTAATTTTTTTTTAATTTAATCTGTCATGGAAATGTTAGCTGAGCAATATAAGAAAAGTGTGATTAAAAAAAAAAGACAAGAGAAACGGGTAAATTAGTTTGTGAAAACTCACTAGTCAGCTATTTTCTTCCCATTCAAACAAAATAAATCTTAGAAAATAATCTACCATACTCAAATTTTCTCACTCTCTTGTCCATTTCTTCATTCTAAGAGGCATATAAACTAGATCATAAAGACTGCCTCAAACATCATTTTCTTAGATAAAGCTCTCCTATTAACACAAGCGTAAAACATGACATAAAATTTTAGATAAAACCTCGTCCAATGTAAAATCTTTAAATAGATTGTTGACAGCTGAGTAGTATAGTAGAAAGAGCTCTGGACCTTGACTTCAACTCAAAGCAGGTCTTAACAATTTAATAGCTCTGTGATCCTGGGTAAGTCACCTAGTCCACCTCCCTCAGTTTCCTCAGCTATAAAATGGAGAGCATCTACCATGGTTATAAGTAGCAAATGAGATAATGCAATTATTATTTCCACACGATGGGGGTTAGGGGCATGGTTTTTCAGTGATCTGGAAAATCCATGTAAAAATTTTTGGCCTTTTCTTTATACCAGAGAAAAGGCCTGAATTGTGTTATTAAAAGGTAAAATATGTTGATATCAGACAATATTACACATATATGTTATGTACATGCAGTTTTGAGTTTCTAAACTTTTTCTGTCATTAGCAGCCTTTATGTATTGTCTGCAGCTTCTTCAAAACTTTGCTCTTGAGTATATGTGCCCTTGAGCCATATTTGGGGCCAGTATTTATACAAGATATATCACCAGATCAGAAGATCTGCATTTAAGTACGATCTTTGATATAAACTAATGTGATGATCAGGAGCAGTTTGTTATTCCGCCAGACATCCATAATTTTCTTATCCATAAAATATTGAGCTTGAATTAAATTGGTTCTTTTTTTTTCTTTTCATGGATCCCTTTAGCCATATGATAAAATCTATGAACACCTTCTCATAATAACGTCTAAACATATAAAATACATAAGATTACAGAGAAAAGCAATCATGTTGACATAGTTACTCTCTATTGCCTATCTATATAGAGATAGATGAAAACAGATATGGATAGAGATGAAATTAGGCAAATATATGAACATATATACAGAAATGGAGATGGAAGGAAGAAGGAAGGAAGGAAGGAAGGAAGGAAGGAAGGAAGGAAGGAAGGAAGGAAGGAAGGAAGGAAGGAAGGAAGGAAGGAAGGAAGGAAGGAAGGAAGGAAGGAAGGAAGGAAGGAAGGAAGGAAGGAAGGAAGGAAGTCGGTCACAGACCCCTAGGTTAAAAACCTCTGGATTCTTTTTTTTAGTATTTTATTTTTTCTAGTTACATGTAAGACATTTTTTACATTAAAAAAAAAAAAAAAAACTTTTAGAGTTCCAGATTCTCTCCCTTCCTCCCTCCACATCCTACACATTTCATAAAAGTCATGTTATGAAAGAAAACATAGATCTCCTCCCGCCTACCCCCCAAAAAAACCCTCAAGAAAAATAAAGTTTTTTTTTAAGTATTCTTCAATCTTTTTTTAGACACAATCAGTTCTTTCTCTGGGTATGGATAGCATTTCTCATCAAAGTCCTTCAGAGAAGTCTTGAATCATCTTGTATTATAGGAAAGTCGTTCATAGCTGATCATCCCACAACATTGCTGTTACTTTGTACATAGTACATTTCATTTTGCATGAGCTCATAGAGAACATTCCATGTTTTTTCTGAAAACATCCTGCTTATCATTTCTTATAGAAGAATAGTATTCCATTATAATCACATACTATAATTTGTTCAGTCATTCCCCAATTAATGATCCCCTCAATGTCCAACTTTTTCCTGAGAAAAGAGCTGCTATACATATTTTTGTATATGTAACTCTCTCCCCCCCGTTTTTAAATCTCTTTTGGGACACATGCCTAGAAGTAAACCTCTGGATTCTTAAGGTCCAACTAGCTTAGACATTCTATAAATATAAGAATTATAATTATTATAATTACAAAGCTGAACACTGCTTTTCACTTATAAAGTTATCCTTAAGTTTCCTGGCATGAAAGTCCCTTATGGAAGAGTTTGTCTTAACAAAGAAATCTTTTGGTTCATTACTCAAATTAAATCCCTTTAGATGAGATCCAAGCTAAGAGGATAACAAGAATGACTGTTGCAAATTCAATCTTCTCTATGGTCTTTACAAAATGCAAGAAAAATATTTAACTCATCAACAAATACTAAAGCAAATGTTATTAAATATAAAGTATATTGATGTTGTTTGGAAAAGCTGGACAAGGTCTTCATAAAAGATTTTTACTTTTTCATCTTCACCCATGGATATTGCAACATAAGCTACAATTATCTTCATGATAATAATGGAGTTATACTTTGTGTGTAAAGCCTTCTGATGCCTAGGGAATCCCTCCTGAACAGGAAAAGGTTGAGTATGAGCCCAAAGATGGAGCATGTTTTTGTCTTCCAACCAACTTTGCTTAACTTACTCAATATCAAAGGGTTGGCCTTCAAGTAAGAAATTTATTTGAACATAAGGGAAACACAGAAGCATCTTTCCAGAAATGAAAAAATCATGATTTGTATTAGTGGTCAGTGTTCCACAAAGAATGAAATGTCATTTCCTATCAAGAAAAGATCCTTTATAATTGAAGTCTATTCATCCTTTTAATTAAGAATACATGAATTAAGAAATTAGTAAGAAAACTGCAATGTTATCGAATGGATCTATGATCTTCCGTACTCCCAATCTACCTTCTTAGTTATATGATTCTCATCCATATCTTACACTAAGTCCTCCATAGAAGATTTACCTAAATTATACTAGGAAATCATTCTGTAGTTCTTTTAATACTGCAAGGTTAACCGATGTAGCACATTAGATAACTATTTTTGAATCTCACTTTCAATTTTATTTACAACTTACATGCACTGAATATATTTTATGTCACTTGTCATCATGTCATTTTTGTATATAAATTCAACTTACTTTTATACACACCATGAATACTTCCATTGCCCTTTCAGTTACTTTTGATTTCGATTCTGCAGAGACTCTAGTATTTGATGATTTACACTCATATGTGGGAATATGGGTTTTAAGGATATGAGTTCTTACAAAATCACAGACTGGGATTACTGAAAGTATGGGGCAATTTTCCAAATATAAAGCAATCCAAATCCTTCAGCTTGACCCAATGCTGGTTCCATCTGCAACAACCCACCTGAAATAGACATATATATATATATATATATATATATATATATATATATATATATATATATATATATATATATATATATGTATATATATATATATATATATATATATATATGTATGTATATATATGAAGACTAACTTCACAGGCTGCCGATAGAGTTATATATTGCAATCTATGCAATATGCATTTCATATCCTTTTTGTTTTTCCAGTGTGGATAATTACACAATCTCTTTTGTGCTATCATGGGTTTAACTGAGGATTCTTTATAGTATTCTGGGGTTGAATGCAATTAGTACAATGTCACCTATCAAGAGAAACATTTGGATAATCTCACTAATAATAAGTTCTTCTATTTGAACTGTACATGAGACAGAAAGATGTGTGATGATATATTATTCATAATGTATATATGTGTGTGCATATATGCATATGCATATACATATGTGCATACAAAAAAAACCTCAAGTTTCTGAGTAGACTACAAGCTTTTTAATATTCTTTGGTCTTTTAATATTCTTTATCTCAATCCGTATTTTTCAAAATTATTTCGACATTTTCTCCTGTTCCTACCTTTGCATTGATATTATTAAATATGAGTATATATTGGCCTAGTTGAGAGAAGTTTGCCAAGGTCTTTATAAACCATCTTTACTTATTCATCTTTACCAAGGGATGTTGGTAAATAAGATGTAATTATCTTCATGATAATCTTATAATCATATACATCATAAAGATGGTAAAGCAATAAATTCAACTGCCACATGAAATGAGATATTTTGCTACCTTTGGGAAGAATCAATTAGTCAACATTCTTTAAGTACCTATTATTTATCAGGTACTGTGTTAAGCTTCTGGAAGATAAAGGAAAAAATAAACAGTTCTTGTTCCCAAGGAGCTTACAGGGTAATAAAAGAAATAGCTTGCAAATAACTATGCATAAATAAGGATAACTTAGGACTTATAGTTGAATTTAGGGGTATTCTCAGAGGGAAGGCATTAGGACTGTGAGAGGAAGCAAAGAGAAACTGTCAACTCTTCTCTTCTCGCTGAGATGAACCAATGAACTCCTCTTCCATTAGACTAACACTTCTTTATGCCTTCTGGTTTCATTTATAGTGCCATGAATGAATTTCAATAAAGGTCATCTGAGGCACATATTCTCAGAACAAGATAATAGTTTATTAGAAAGGCAAGAGCCCACCAATGGAGTGGGTTAATGGCCAAAGATTCCTGGATCAAGATACAGCTCCTTTTTATAAGTAAAAAACAAAGAACAGAACAGGGTAGATAAATAAATAATACAATTGGTTACAGGTTTGGCAGTGTCATGGGAATGAGAACATGATTGGTTACAGAGTTAACATGGAGGAATAATGGTTGGTTGGAAACTGGAAATCAGGGGCTGTCAATAAACCCCTCCATGTCTCCGGTGACTAGAAATGTCCATTGTTTGACTCCACCTGCAAGGTTAGTAGATCAGGCTTCTTTGGATAGCAAACCAGACATCCTTGAAGAACAGCTTGGTTATGTAAAGATATCAGAGTACACTCCCTGGTGTCTACCCAAGTTTCTCACAGATAACAGACTTCCTTGAGGCAAGACTAGACCAGTGATTAGCGGGAAAATTGGATTTCTAAACTTAAATCATTACAGGCTAGCTGACTTTCTGAACTAAGTTCAGAGACAAAGAATCACAACTTAGGCTGTCACAGGACTAAACACTTGACTATAAATAGGATCAATTTTTAAAAATTATATAGGATTAATTTACTCTTCTCAACAGTAAGAATGCAAATAAGGTCCAGTTTCTCCAGCTAATGTCATCTCCATTGGTTGCTGGACAAAGATTATGCATTAACAATGCCACAAGTTAAATTAATGTTTATTTATAATTTAAGAATATTCTGATCCTTAGAATCCCCCTGACAACTCTGATTTTATACCATTTTGCTCTTCCATCATCATCCTCCAGGTGAAAATGTTGTCCCACCACACAGAAGCATTTTGTATTTTTGTCCATTTCATGAGTTACAATACCCCACACCCCTCACAACAAACTCTTTATGGCCAATTTTCTAGTGACGTTCTTTTCTGGTTTTGTCCAGGTTGGTCCTCAGATAGCAGATAGACCCAGTCTAAGACACAGATTGAATTCTTTTAAGCTTGAAAGACATTTTAGAGCTTGCATTTCATTGTCATAGACCGAGAGTCCTTCCCATGGTAAGGTCACTATGTGAAGCTTTGTGCTATGTTAGAATTTTGTTGTTTATTTTTTTGCTTTGTTTTACTTTTTGGCCCAGACCTAAGATTTCACCAATGTGGACAGATTCTAGTATTGAAATTCTTTCTATCAACCTACAAAATAGTAACTCCTCTGAAACTTAGAATCTTAGAAATCTGCCTAGATCATTGAGAGTTAAATGGCTTACCATGGTCACTCAGTTAATAATATAAACTTAGGATCTTCTAACTATAAGACTTCTCTTCATTAGATGATGCTGCCTGTCAGATTTTTTTTTAAATTTTGACTGACATGACTAAATTGCACAAATCTTACTTTGAATATCAGCAAATCCAACTCTGGAAACACTTTAATGCATAGATATCTTTAATTAAAGACTAAGGATTTATATAAATGAACAATTGATTAATCTCAATATTAAATCTGCATCAACATTATTAAATATATTGGGACTTTGTTGGGAGAAGTTTGTCAAGGTTTTTACATACTATTTCTACTTATTCTTATTCTACTTATTCATCCTTACCAATGGATGTTGGTAAATAAGGTATAATTATCTTCATAATAATCTTATAATCATATTCATCATGAAGATGGTAAGGCAATAAATTCAGCTGCCCCGTGAAATGAGATATTTTGCTACCTTTGAGAAGAGTCAGTCAGCTAGTATTCTTTAATTATATACCATGTGCCAGTTACTGTGCTGAGGGGAAAAAAACAGTCCCTGTTATCCATGACCTTACAGATTACAAAAGAAATAGCATGGAAACAATAATGCATAAATAAGAATAACTTATGACTTACAGATGAAATTGGGAGTATCCTCAACAATGACATGCTATCTTATATGTATAGTCAATAACCATACAGTTCTTGCGTGTATGTGAAGTCTGTCTTTCCTATTATGGCTCTAGCCCTTGCTTATACAGCCTGTGGCTTGTCTTTTTTGTCTCATGAGCCATGTGACTCCTATGCTCAAAAAAAAATCATCCCTTCTCATTATTGCATTCCCAAGTTGGTCTGCTAATTATTTCCAGAATTCCACAGCTACACCACATCTAAAGTTCAACTGGATTCATTGTGTCTTTATAACATTTATATAGGTCACTATATAAAATAACCTAGAACATAAAATGTGATCCAGGTCAAAATATCAATCCATCTAAGTCCAATATTCTATGTAAGAAGTATTTTGGGGGCTCCATGATGACTATACCCTTGGATCATTATATCAACTTCCAAGATAACTTTTGCCAGTAGTGACTTCTTTGAATTAGTTGTCTAATGAAAACAAAATAAGAATTTATTAAAATACAATACACATAAAAAAGGATATTGATATGTGCACACATACATATACAGAGGAATTGATAAGGGAAGACCTGAGAAAGTAAAGGATCCTTAATTTAAAACAAGGGAACAAAAGAAATCAAGAAGAAAAGAAATAAAGGGAGAAATGGAGTTTTCAGTTGGAACCCTCCCTTCTTCTTGGATGTTCTAATATTATAGGAATTTCCTAGAAAATTTAAGATTTAATTAGATATCTCCTTTACACATCAAAACTGTTTCTTTGAGATGACTTCTTCATGGATGGGCTATCATCTACTCATGAATATAGAAAGTCATATGAATGAGCTATGTGAATTTTATGCACCTAAAATACTGATGTCTAGAAACTCATCTACAAAACCACTATGTAAGTTCATATAAGTAGGCTGGTGAATGACTGGCTGAGTACTAGACTTGGATTCGGAGAGGCCTGAATTCAAATTTTGTCTCAGATACTTACTATCTATGTGACCTTGAAGAGGTCATTTAATCTCTCTCAGCCTCAGTCTCTGAGTCTATAAAATTGGGATTATAACAGCACTTACATCCAAGGTCGTTTATGAGAATCAAATAAGATCTTTATATTCAGTACTTCACAAACTTTTAAGTGCTATTAAAGGGTAGCAAGCCAGTCTGGACTTTTAAGCACTTATTATTGTATGAATGGGTATTGACAGTATTCCTCCATAAAAGCAGATGACAGCCAGTCTCCGGAGAATTTAACTGATAATGGAGATTAAGTTTATACAAGGCATGTTACATAAGAAATTACAGATATCAACACATGAACCAGCTGAAGTTAAGAGACATACGGGGGCAATAGTATATGAATGGTATGGAGAATGGTCTTCTAATCTTTTATCACAATGATACACCATAATCCCTTTGCCATCTCCATTTTAATTTTATAAAGATCCTAATGAAGACAGTAATCTTATAAGGAAAACCACTGAACTTCTAATATTAGCATTGATAATAATGTTCACATTTATGTAAATAGAAATATATATACATATAATATATTATATATAATGCTTTTAACTTTTAAAAGAACTCATTTTATTTCCTTTTATTTATAACACAATTCCTCCCTTTTAAATCTTCAAGGGGTACTGCCTAGCCTTAATAGCCTAGATTTAGGGGAAAAACTCTATTAACACTTCTCACAATCTTCCATACTTTGATTCTATATTTGAGTCTTCATCTATCAAAGTGGAGTCTTTATCCTCTGTGCATTCTATCTCCTTGATAAATTTAGCTGTTAATCCCAGAATCTTTTCCAATTTCCTAATGAGCAACCAGGATTTATTTACCCTTGCTAGTACCAGGCTTGTACACTTCCAGATAGAGAAAGTTTGAGTTTGTCTTTTTTAAAGGATACAAGGAATAGTAAAACCTCAGCTACTCATGGCAGAAGTGAGTGACTGAAATATTAAGGGAGGCCATTACTCAAGAACAAGACTATCCCTGACTATTAACCATTACCATCAATTATTCAAGTACTCAACAAATGATATGCTTATGTAGCTTATAATGTGATCTACAAAATGATTAAGAAATTTATATGCAACCAGTGATAAGGATAAAATTGCTACTTCAAGAATAACGTTGCTCATAGCAGTAGATGACCATGCAATCTAGTATTTAATAAACCTAAAGATCCAAGGTTTGGGAACAAGAACTCACCATTTGAAAAGAAAATTGATAAAGAAAACTGGAAAACACTTTGGCAAGACAGAAACTAACATTTCACATTATATACCAAAATAAAATGAAAATATGCAAATTGTTTAGACATAAAGGATGATATCAAAAGCAAATTAGAAGACTATAGAAAATTTTATCTTTCAGATCTAAAGAAAAGAGAAGAATTTATGACCAAACAATAGATAAAAACTATCATGGGAAGTAAAATGGATAATTTTGATTACATGATTAAAAAGTTTTTTTTCACAACAAAACCAATTTAGCCAAAACTAGAAGGAAAGCACAAAACAAGGATAATTTTTATAGAATATGCTCTGATAAATGCCAAATTGTTCAAATATATGAGTCATTTAAAAAAACAAGAACCATTTCCCCAATTGATAATTAGTCAAAAGATGTGCACAGGAAGTTTTCAGAAGAATCAATAATTACATGAAAAAGTACCCTAAATCACTAAATCTTTTTGTGGTGGAAAAGAACTGGAAATTGAAAGGATGTTCATCATGGAGAATAGCTAAACAAGTTGTAGTATGTGATTATGACAAAATACTATTGTGCTATAAGAAATGATGAACAGGATATTTTCATAAAAACCTGAGAAGACATATATTAACTAATTCAAAGTGAAGTGAACAGAATTACAACATTATACACAGTAACAGTAATGCTTTAATAATGATCAGCTATGAAAAACTTTGCTCACAGTGATAATACAATGATCCAAGACAATTCCAATAAATAACAAAAAATCTTTCCAGAGAGAGAACTGATGAAGTATGTTTTTTTTAATTTTTATTCTTTGCAACACATTTAATATGTCTTGCATGACTTTACATGGATATTTGATATAACATAGCTTATTTTCTTAATGGGTGGGAAAGAAACTGGAGGAAAGGATAACTTGGAACTCAAAATTTTTTAAAAAATGAATGAGGTAGGCAAACAAAGAGATAGATAAATATATTTTTTAAAAAATAGTTTTTAGTTTCCTGAAATAACTAGTACTTGGTGGGCTTCTTGGAATGTATTAACATATTGGATTAATGAAGCATTATCATTAGCAGTATCTTAATATCATTCACCCTCAAACAGCAGCAAAGATATAGCTTCATCCTAAGATTTTGGTTATTCTGTCCTACCATTTATCAGTAGATATAGTATATGGGTAACAGTGAAAAAAAAAAAAAAGCTGAGTATGAAATCTGCAGCAAATCCACAGATCAGAGCCATCCCACTATTGTATAATTCTTTAGTTAGACTTAATCTTTCCTGCTGCAGTGACTAACAGTCTTGAAAGAGGCTAGTCTTTTTAATTCTAATTTCTAATTCCAATTCAAACCTATTAGGCAGTAAGCCATCCAGGCAACAAAATTTGGTGATAACTACATTTTTTTTTTGTTTTAGATAAAACCTTTGCTAAGAGTCCATTATTGTGTCTTGGTCTGGACCAGTGATTTTATCAGGAAAGGGAAGTTTCAGTGAAGAAACTCTCCTTTTTAATGTGGACCAGTAAACATTTATCCAATCAATAAAATTTTATTAAAGCTTACTTTGTACAGGATTTATAAAGTTATGATGCCATTTTTTTCATCCTGGTCTCCCTAAATCTCAGCACTGTACCTCATTCAAAAGAGAGATCTAAAAATTTGCTGAATTTGACCATGCCTCTTAGATATCAGATTTTTAAGAAACATGTAAAAAGGCAATTAGAATATGCTTTCTATGACAGAGATTTATATACTCACAACTGCTGCAAAGATGTATTTCTGATCTTTTTCTTGTAAGAATAGTAGCACATCAGTAAGAAGCAGAGCAAGGATATCTGTAAAGAAAAACATTGCTGGAATTTAATAAAGAATATAGAACAGTTAATTTTCTTTGTATAGTAAAATTCTGAAGTTTTAAAACTTAAAAAAATGCTTTCTAACTAAGCTTTACTATGCGCTTACAATAAATTATAATTAGGTAACTTTAAAGATGGCTCCCATTAGGGATTTTTCTACTTAGAAGAAAAAAATACATTAAAATATCTATAACTAGTACAAAAAAGTATTAACTTTTCAAAAAACACAATGTTTGTATAAAGCAACAAATCCTGGCAAATGAGTGCTATGCTGAAATATGATGAATTTTTATCTCAACAAAAATAAACCTAATATTAAATTTTAAATATTGATAGCTCCTGCATTTTAGATTATGAGTTTCACATTCCTAATAGTCATCAACTAAGGTAAAGCCTGTTCCTTTGTTTTCTGTTTCCCAGCTAAGTGTTTCGGGGATATACATCATTAGCACTTTTTTAAAAGCAAATTTTAGTGATGTTTTATAAAAATTACTTAACTTATGAGAAAATTTACAAGAGAACATTTTGCTAAACAAAAAAATACTCTTCTGGCAACAACTAACCAGATTTTTGTAACTCTAATTCCTACCACATATTTATTTCAACATGCTACAAGATGTGAAATTTCACATGTAGAAGTACTTGTCCCATCAATGCAGAGCCCTGCTTCTGTTTAAGTTTCTCGAATACTTACAAATTTATAAAATGTGATTTTGTTTTGAAAGTTTCAAGTTATCACTTGGGAAAACAAACCACCATCCAAAGATCTCCCACTGGTGACATCTAACTGAGCTCATAACTTGAGCTTTCATACAAGTACATTTAAAACTATACCAGGTGTATGAACAGGTTACATTTTTCATTTAAAAATTCAGCCTTCTGCTAAATTAATAAGTCTAAGAGATGTTCAAGGAATTGGTGTGCAGAGACATTTTACCTTTGAATCGGCCTGTGGCAGTCTTCCAATAAACTAGACCATCATATAACAAAGTCCTTTCTTTACTTATCAGAGCTTGCTTCCTGAAAACGTGGCCATTTTTAAGCTTTGTATAAGTTTTGTTTTCTATTTTATTCAGGATCTCCAGCCATTTTTGCTTTTTCTCATACTCATTGACTTTTAAATCCACTGCTGCAATCATGTCCTTAATTAAGCAAAGAGCTTTGCACAAGTCTTTGTGTTCTTCAGTCCCTTCTGTATAAAGTCAAAAATAGACATTTTAAAATTAATCAGCTCTGTCTAAGGAAAAACATTGTCCTCCAGCATTTTTAATCTAGTTAAAATATTATCTGATAGTTATGCTACCACAAAGAATATGGCAAACTCATAAAAAATCTCCTGCTAATATCTTTGGGTCCCAAATTGAATCATAAGAACTTTTAAAAATATGATTTTGAAAGATTGCCATTGTTAAAACGTTAAAATGATAAAATGTTAAAATGTTAAATAAAAAATTATACTTATAAAAAATTATAAAGTATATGGACTACATAAATACATAATATTATAAAAATAGAGATGCCAGTGAAGATTTTGAAGTCAGTACTCCAAAGATTAGAAATAGACAATTGATTGACAAAATGGGAGATTGGATGTGGCCCTCCAAACACCTTCTACCTTTCCAAATCTTGTCCATTTTTAATTCTCAGCATTAACACATCTGTCCTTTAACTTCAACAAAAGGTAGTACATATTAATCCCACCCTGGTCATCTTCTTTTATTATTCCTAATAATAATGAGTCACATTTTATAGAATATTTTATTGCTTAAGAAGTATTTCTCTCCCATGATTCCTGTGAGATACTATTAGAGCTTTAACTGCTGATTCATGAATTATCAACTGTTTTTGTCTGACCCATCTTGTAATTTGTTGTTGTTCAGTCATATCAGACATGTCTAACTCTTTGTGACCCTATAAGGGTTTTTCTTGGCAAAAATATTAGAGATTTTCTTCTCCAGCTCATTTAATAGATGAGGAAACTGAGGCAAACCAGATTAAGTTGATTTGCCCAGAGTCACAGAACTAATAAATGTCCAAAGTCAGATTTATGTTTTGATAGATGAGTCTTCCTGATTCCAGACCTGGCACCTTACCACTGTGCTATCCTTTGTAAATAAAGGGGTTGCTTCTTCCAGATATCGTTCTACTGGAATAGGCAGGCAGAGCTTATCTTTTTACTACCTTAACCCAACACTGATCTGTTTGCTTTTCATACCACTCCACATACTATAAATTCCTCAAAAGAAGGGATTATTTGAGGTTTTTTCCCCGTTTACTCCCTAGCACCCAGGATCATGCCTTAAACACAGCAGGCCCCAAATAAATATTTGCTGAATAGACTCAAAAGGAATGCTGCCCAAGATTCTAATTCACTGAGATCCTCAGTAACTTCCCCTTGGTTATTTAGTTGACTTCAAAATGGTTCAAGACCATTCACAATTTGGCATCATAGTAATTTTTTTGATCTTATTATTTCCTTTAATTTCCTTCCCTCTAAGCTCCTACTATTAGTCCCTGTTCCTCAATATGAACTAATCTTCCCTCTCCTAATTTGAATCTACCTCACCATCTTCACTATTTCTCCTGCCACCTAAGAGAATCCTTTCTTCAGGAGAAGATATTAGCATCACCTACTATGTAAATCTTAAAGTGTGAGATAAAGGACATTCTTGTTTATATTACTTGTATGTTATTGAAAAAGAGCAAAATAAACCATAAAAAACTGAAAAAACTAAGATTCTGGGGCCCATGAAAATCTATTACTGTCAAGTAAGAGTTCTGAACATATGCAGCATTTTCTGTCCCCTGAAGGTTCTTTTACTTGTATGTGTTCTCACAACATAGATGTTTATTACCATTCCTCATGATGTCAATAGTAGTATTATGCACTCAATAACCATTCATTAAATACCCACTATGTGAAGAACTGTGCCACAAATTGGGGGAGACCTAAGGGACAAAAAGTACATGGTCCAGGACTTCATAGAACTTCTAACATGGGACTATATAAGCATATTAGGAAATTGTAAAGTACTATGGGAATGTAGGGGTAATGGGATGCTTAAAGTGAAAAGGGGGGATTCCTTCAGGAAAGGCTTCATGGTGCATTTGAGTTGGATTTACCAACTTACATGAAAGCGGCCTTACAGGTCATCTAAATGCCAACCCTTTCATTTGTAAGATGAGGAAACTCCGTTCCAGAGAGATGAAGTATCTTGTCCAAGGTCACGTAGGTAGTAAGTGATGGAGGTGGAACTTAAACCAAGGCCTTTCCCCAGTAGAATGAAAACTATTTGAGTGATTTTCCTTTCCTTGCAGAACTATATTTTTGTCTTTGTATCCCAGCATCTAGTCCTGTGTCTGGCATATGTTTCATAAATGCTTGATTTTTTTTCTTTTGCTTTTAAAAATATTATTTTTTGACCTTTTAAAAAATTTAGTTCCAAATTTTCTCCCTTCCTTGAGCCACTCTTTCACCTATTGAAAAGGCAAGCAATATGATATCAGTTATACATGTGAAAGCATGCAAAACCTATATTTATTGATGTAAACCCATTCAAGGAGCCTGATACTTTTAAGTAGGTATTATGGAAACCAAGGGAAGAAGAAAAAGAAGGCAATAAGTATTTTTAAGCTTTTACCATGTATCAAGTACTGTGCTAAGCACTGAGAATACAAATATAGGTATCCAGAAGGAAAGAATAATCACTTAAGATTCAACCAAAGACATTTATTCTTCTACTCCATCATAGAGCATGAAGATGACTCTGGGTTCCTGAGAGCATCTGATCACAAACTCCAGCCATTCTTAGCTAGGCTGAAAAGGTCTATTCAATAAAAAGTCTAGCAATGGACTTGTCTAAGAACCAACCAGCCAAGTGATCCCAGCCTATACAAAAATTCTGACCACAGATGATAAGTGGTTTAGTATAGTTTTGTTTTGAGGAGTCTTTTTTCACCAAAGAAACCCATGAAGACATCCTAAGACGTGGAAGGATTATCATTTGTGCCAAAGAATAATGTGGCCCAACAATGAAACAGCTAATCTTAAGTAGAAATTTAAGCATTCTACTCATGTACATAATTCCATGAACTGCTTGGTCAGAAGCCCTTCATAACAACAGCTCTCTACCTCACATTTCAGCATGTGGGAGAGGTGAACTTTGGCAACAGTGGAAGGAACAGAATGGTTTAATAACTGGAGAGTGGGCTGGGACAGAGGAAAGAGAATTAAGGCAAACCAGATGCAAGAGTAAACTTGGTAGGGAAAATCAAGGTCAGTGGAAATGAGGCACTGGACTCTTGGGGAAAAAAAGCTGATGTGGTCAAATTGGGGGTGTTTGGAATGTTGGCTCAGCATGTTAATCCCCAAATACTTGCCATACTAAATCCAAATGTGCAGGCTTTTATACTCTATACTTTGTGAATGACTTTGTAAACCAAAGACAGCAGGAATTTACATGTTTTCAAAATGTAATAAAATTTCAGAGGATGTAAATAAGAAGGACAAACATTTGCTCCCAGAACTTGCCACTTACCCTTGGAGTACTGTAGTATTCTTTCTACTAAAACTGGGTATTTTGTGATGCGCTGAGTGACCAATAAAATACACTCAGGAATTCCACGCCGTCGAGCCAAAAGGTTACTATTACGTACCTGAAAATATATATAAAGTTCATGTAAAACACAAACTATTTTATTAATCTCTACATTTTGACATCGATAATACAAGAAATCTACTATAACCAAGATAAATAAATCTTTGAATCATAGGCACTAGATCAAATTTAAAAGAGTGTATTCATAGAATTCTCTAACATTATTCTCCTGATATCCCAGACTGTGGTTCCATTCCCTGTCTACTACTTTACTACATATGTTTTCTCACCCTTTAGAATACAAGTCTTTCGTCTTTTTGCTTGTCTCCACCACTTAGTACAGAACACAGTAAATGGACAACTAGGTGGCATAGTGAGTAGAGTGTCAATCTTGGAGTCAGGAAGTTCAAATCTGGCCTCAGACACTAACTAGCTGTGTGACCCTGGGCATGTCATTTAACCCTATTTTCCTCAGTTTCCTCACCTGTAAAATGACCAGGAAAAGAAAATTAAAAATGACTTCAGTATCTTTGCCAAAAAAATTCAAAATGGGGTCACAAGGAGTCAGAAAAAAATCAAAAATGACTGAACAGCAAGAAGTATTTAATAAATGTCTTTTATTAATTTACTCACTGGAAATTTTGGAGGTTTTAATTTAGCTCGCTATATTTCTAATTCAAGTAACAAAAATACAAATGCCTAAAAGCCATGGTGGATAAGCATGAATAATTTTTATGGTTAGTTCTTCATTTGGCTCAGAATAATTCCATGTAATCATTTCTTTGAGCTGGAGCCTGCAGGTGATTAGCAATTTTAAAGGATGGAAAAGAGCTTTAAAAAGATAAGAAAAACAAAAATGAAATTTAAATTTTGTGTTTCATTGAATCTTATTTCCTGTAGCTTTTGATTCAGCTCTAACATCCGAGTCAACTTTAATTAAAGAAAAATGAGAAATCAGAGGCAGGATTCACTCTAAGGTTATTGTATTTTTAGTTGTGCATGTACTGAATATTTATACTTCACCTCTTCTAAAGGAAGGTTTTTCCTTTAAAAACTTCAGGATGCTCTTCATACCATCAGAGGATAATATATTAAAGCTGAAAGAGATCTTAAAGGTTATCTAGTCTAAGTTGATTATATTACAAATGATGAAACTGAAGCTAAGAATGGTTAATGATTTGTACAAAGTCATAAAAGTAAGGTTAGGCACCCACCCAAGCTCTCTGACTTTTAATTCAGTGTTCTTTCCATTGGGCCACACTGCTCAAACTTTAAATGAATCAAGGAGGAAGGGGAAAATTTGAGGGAGAAAGTCTACTTGCCTTGGAAACTACTGTTCTAAATATAGACTATAAAAGGAGCAGGAAAAAAGTCAAGATTAGTTGCCCTTCTCTGAAGGTAAAATACTGCCATCACCCAGTCCCATACACTTCTTGATCTTTCTGAGAATACATTCTATTGTTTGTGACTGAAGGCAGATGGAAAAACATTTCCTATCAGCTAGAATTACAGACATACCCAGGGGTTGGGAAAATAAATAATTTTACAAATATAAACCAAAGAAGAAAAGGAAATTGGGAGGACAAAATCCAGTACTGAGAGAAATGAAACATTATCCCCACTTCCTTTAATTTTGTCACAAGCTTATTTCCTTCTCATTTCCCTAAAAATACCACACGAAGTAGGAACTGGAGAGATCCCGGAGGAAATATACACAAACCATAGTCCCAGAGACTGTGATAATAATTCATTATTACCACATAATAATTCATTTTGACATATCAGGATTGTAAAATACTCACTTTGATGAAATTCTGAAACTTTTTGTTCTGCTGCAACTCTTTGAAGAGACTGACGGCTTCTTTATGATGGCTACAAAATTCTCCATATATTTTCTTCATTGTATTTGCATTTTCTTCTGAAAACTAATGGGATCGTCAATTAAATAATGGTTTACAAATCCGGTTAATTTTTCAAAACTGAGAGATATGGCAAGGTGGAACCGCTAGAATAAGCCTTGAAGCCAGAAATGCCGCAATTTAGGGCCTATCTCTGACACAACTTGTATAGACAAGTTACTGAACCACAGAGTAATCTAGGCTACTCAGTAAGGTCCAAATTTCTCTCCAAAAATTCTTGACCTGCATGGGCAATAGAAACTTCCTTCCCTGGAAGATCCCTATACCAATGAATCACAAGTCTATTCCTTAACCCCATCCCTAACTACTTCTCAAATCAGACTTTAAAAATTGGAGGAAAAAAAAAGAAACATTATAATAAGAATTTAATTTAAATTTAAACACAAAGAAAAGAAATAATAATATAAAAATGGAAATTACAGAAACAAACTTCTCCATAGTTCTCAAACTATTTCACTTGGAAATTGGAATAAAGAAATCTGAGAACAAACTTTAGAAAGCAATTTGATATGATGATTTCACATAAAATCTATTGTAATAGGAAATACTTTGACTATTTGATAAACCTATGTTTTCACTGATATAAGTATTCCTTATATTATAACTGAGAAATCTCTTCATATATCTTCTCATTTTGCATAATTCCTGTCCATACTTTTCCAAAAGTCCTCTTTAGGGATTTACCCAAAATCCTGAAGGTCTTCTCAATCCTTTATATCTCAAAGGTACCAGTGTATACAAATCAGTCTGTCTATTGCTTTTCATTGTTAGTGTGTGACCAGTTCACATACTTTTCCTGGTCATAAGATCAGAGAATCTTAGAACTGCAAGGAAATTTACAGGTCATTCAATATAGTCCCATTATTTTGGGGATGATGGATGCTGAGACCCACAGAAATTTAGTGATTTGACCAAAATCACACAGGTGCCAAGTACCAAAGCTGGAATTTTAACTCAAATGCTCTATCTAAAAATGTATTATTTTGTATACTATACTTTCTTGCCTCTGTTTGTACTTTAAACATTCTCAATAATTTATTTTATGTGACATCAAGAGGATGTTACCATTTATTTTATCTGTAAAATCAACATACATTATATATTACATCTGTTAACTTATTATTATTCAAAATTATATGTATGTAGATGTAGATAACATTTAACTAGGCAGGACAAAATGCAGACCTGAAAACTCTCCTCAAAGAAAAGATGATGCATATGTTAAAATTCTAGCAACAAGTATTATTTTTACATTTGACTAAATAACAAATGGTATTTCACAGTTTACAAAGTATCTACAGTTGACAACTTTTATTGCATTTCCTCCTCACAACTCAGCAAGATAGGCAGAATTATTCCCGAGAATGACAGATACAATTAGAGATATAAGTGATAGAGTAATTTCTACATAAGCAAATATATAAATAAGTAATAAAATGCACATATTCCCTTTGGCTCTGTTGATCTATAACTATAAAGAGATGATCTAAAATAGAATATAAGCTTCAAAAACCTGTATGTGGGCAGCTAGGTAGTGTAATGCATTGAGCACCAGCCCCTAATTCAGGAGGACCTGAGTTCAATCTGGTCTCAGATACTTAACACTTCCTAGCTATGTGACCCTGGGCAATTGCCTCAGGAAAAAAAAAGCCTGTTTGTTCCTTTCTCAAGAAAAGAATAATATAAACTGTAAATGAACAAATCTTCCAAAATCTAGGTAAGGAATTGTTTTTCTGGTTGCATTTTTTTTTTTTTACAAAAGCAGCACTTGTAATCTTTGAAATTTTTTCTTTTTTGAGACAACTTGAAAATTTATTGCTAAGTGCTTTTAAAATTATTACCTACAGAGCAGATAGAGCCCTGTGCCTGAAGTCAGCAAGATCAGAGTTCACAACCAGTCTCCCATACTTATTAGCTATGTGACTCTGAGAAAGTCATTCAATCTCTGAATGTTTCAATCTCCTCATCTGTAAAAGGTGATAAAAACAGCAGTTAATTCCTAGGATTGTTGAGAGACTCAAATGAGATAATTTTTGTAAACTCCTTTGCAAACTTTAAAGCACTCTATAAATGCTAGCTATTATTATCTTTACTCTTATTATTGTTATTAATGGTAGGTAAGTACCATGGATGATGGTATGCTAGGTCTGTAGATGGCATGCTAGGTCTGAAAGACTCATCCTCATAAATTCAAATCCAGCCTTAGATATCTACTAGATGCATGACACTGGGCAAGTTACTTAAATCTTATTTGCCTCAGTTTCATCATCTGTATAATGTGCTAGACAAGGAAAAAGCTATTCTAGAATCTTTGCCAAAAAAAAAAAAAACAACTTAAATTGAGTCATGAAGATTTGAACATGACTGAAAAGCTACTCAACAATAACAAAAATACTATTATTATATTTTGGTTAGGTTTCAAGCTCTTAGGTTCCCTTGTTCCTCAAATATCAACTACTGAAATGATAGAGTGCCAAATGTAGCAGGATTATGAAATGAAAATAGATCACAATAAAAATATAAGCAGATGTGTTCCATTCTACATCTAACTGCTATACTAACTAGTTTCATTTACAAATGCAGTTGAGATGATATGTCTTGAATAATATGCCAGTTTCTCTGGAAGCCAGTGGAAATCACACAAGTATCTTTGCTAAGAAAGTCAAATGGCCATCATAAAGAGTCAAATACAATTAAAATAACTGAACAGCAACTACCTCTAACTCCAAAACAATCTTCCATAGTGGATGCTGAAACCTAAATTACAATTATCTTCAGAGTGGCATATTAGTTTATATTTATAGTGAATGTTACAGCACACATACTAGAAGATCAAGTGTCCCAGAAAATGATGCTACCTTTGAATAAAAGAGGAAAGAAATTCAATCAACTCCTTTGCAGCTAAGTCCTGATTAATGTGAATACTGAGTCCCCTGAAATGATTGCATTATTCAAGCTCACACAGCATTTTCCCATTGAACTAGAATCAATTACCATACTTTACATACAATTATAAATTCTAATAGTATGAATTCAAATAATGGGAGTAGAGTTCCTTATTAGTATAAAGCGGGACTTATTGGCTTTATTAAAAGAGTTTAAACATAGCCTTTTAGCAAAAATTACAATATGAACATGACTGAATTCCTATACTAACAAGTTCTAAAATTCTTCATCTATAAAGTGAAGGGGTTGAATAGGATTATCTACTAAGGTCTCTCCCAGATCTAGAATTTTATAATGCTCTTATCTCCATCACCTAATTACCTTATTGAACAGCAACCATTTTTGTAATATCTCTGTCAAGTGTTATAAAGAGTTTTGACCACATATGTTACTTGTTGTAGGGATAATATTGGGAACAGAATAAGAAAACTAAGACATTTTTCCAGAGAACACTCTCAGAGAATGGACTGACAAAGCATTTGAGCATCAGCCTTCCAAACAAGCAACAAGGAAAGACACATAAATTCTTATTCACCTATGCAAAATGTTCACATGGACACTCTAAAAATCACTAAAGACCTAAAAATGGCTAAATTTGTTATCCACACAGACACTCAAAGTACTTTTACCTGCTGCACCAGGATATCTCCGATTCGGTTGATGATAAAATTTCTGTCACTGCCTTCACAGGACTCCTGCCTCCTCTCCTTCATACTATAGAAGAAATGCCTATGAATCTCTAGTAACTCATCTAAACAGGGAAATATTTTATCCACGGTGCTGTGGTCAAGCTGGAGTTCTTCCTTCATTCCTTTTCTAAATATTTCAGACATGATGAGCAGGGTCTGGATGTGATGCATTTCAGTTTGCATCAACTCTGTAACAAAAGAGCATCTTAGTCAGAAATTTTTGCTTAATATTTGTGTTGAACTGTTCTAGCCCCACATTCCCTAATCATTCCAAAAAAAAAAGATGATGATGTAAATAAAATATTGGGGGCTTGCTTCCATAATGGAAATAAACATTGATACAGCATTTAATTTAAAGCAAAAAAAATCCTGCTTTATTATAACTTTCCAGAATTAAAAAGGATAAGGCTATATTGAATTATCATGTCAGGATCCATTAAGGCACAATTGAATAAGCCTGTAACTATCAGAAGCCAGGGCTGAGTAATAAATCTTTTTTTTTTTTTTAACTAAGAGACCACTGCATATCCTTCCTATCTGTCCCTACCAGACCTGTTCTTTATGCTGTAGGCTTTGTTTTTCACTGAAACTCCATTTCCTCCAGGGAAAAAAAATTCCATGAGAGAGAATAGAAAATAATTAAAAATAAATGAAGGGGTCAAAAGCACAAATTCCTGAGCATTGGTTGTTTCATTCTATAAGCTGTGTCAATTTGATATAAGCCCAGTAGAAACTCAGTTTAGTACAGAAATTCCATAGTCTCACTTATAAAGATGAGACAATCCTAAAAGCATCCTTTGTTAGCATAAAATGCATTTATTTTCACCGATTGGATATTTATGACAATGTATCATATATCATAGGGAAATTTGTCATAACACTATGAAAAAAGGCTAATTATAAAAACTAATGACTCAAAGGATACAATACAGGGAAAATATTAAAAGGTACATAAGTGAAAAAATGTTCAGCATGGATTTGCAAAGAGACAAATCATGTACTTATTAGAAACTAATAGAGTGATTAAAGGACTATGCTTGACAACATTCTATCAGCTGGAGGTTATCCTAATTAAAAAAAAACTGAAGAATCTAACTGAATTTCTGTAAAATATTCTACATGTCAAATTTGTCCTTTCTCAAGACTGGCCTTCTCTATAATTATTCTGAAGTGAGGTATAAAGTAGTAATGTGAGAACTACTAGGTAGTGCCAGAGTTCACAGAACACCTGGGCCTGGAGTCAGGAAGACTCATCTTCCTGAGTTCAAATATGACCTCAGACACTTAATATTTGTGTTACTCTGGGCAAGTCACTGAATCCTGTTTGCCTCAGGTTCCTTGTCTGCAAAATAAGTTACAGAAGGAAATGGTAAACTACTTCAGTATCTTTGTTGAGAAAACTCCAAATGGAATCATAAACAGTCGGACACGATAGAAATGACTTAACAACAAAGTGAGATATAACTCACAAACATGAGTTTTAGGTACCTGGAAAGATAGGTACCTAATACATTTTTACCTGGCCTTGAACAGCAATTATACTCACCTACCACACATACCCAACAAGACTCACCAAAAATGACATCCTGTCTTTTGATGACATCTTTTTCCTGCTTGCTGCAAAATGCTGGTTCTACTGCAAGACTCCAAGATTCTGCTTCAAGCTCCTGTGCATCTGAGCTGAGATCGCTCCACAGAGACAAATCAACAACTTCTGGAACAGACAGAAACCCATCAGGAGCATCTCCAAACCCAGCCTGATGGGACTTTAGCAAGGACAGCCCTTCATACACATGCAGTTACAGCCATTTCTTCCTATCAATCAATGAACCAGAGCCAGCTTTCTTAGGAAATGCAAATGATTCAACCAATGATTTAAGATGGCAACCTACACATTGGATCATACATAGAGAGTATTAACCATGGGAGGGGCTTCAAAAACAAGAGAAATTTGGTATAGAAATGTTGATATTGATTGGAATTGATGTATTAATACTGGTACATTGGTATTGGATTCTGAAATACACATATTTAAAAAATCTTTTTAGTGCTTTTCAGTGTTTGCAAAGCCCTTAAGAATTTTGAAAACATAATTTCTTTCTTCCCTAATATTTTCCACCATTTATTTAAATACTGAATGTTGTCCTTGTCTAGTTTCTATTCCTTGTCTTGCTAGTCAGCATTAACATGCCCACTAGGCAGCAGACAGGTATTCATTGTTACATGCAATAATGGATTTTTCTATCACTCTGACAACTCTTGCAAAAATACTCCCAAAAAAGCAATATTTGAATTTGTCTGGAAATTATATTGTACTTGAAACAGTCCCACACTTCTCTGTCAAGCTGAAAGGGACAATAGTCTATAGAATTGAGAGGCCTCAAATCTAAAATATAAAGAAACATAATAAGACCATCTTAAAAATGGAAGAGATCTTAGTGGTCATTAAATCAAATCTCTGAAGAATAGTTTTCCTCTCCAATAAGTAGTCATTCAATCTATATTAGAAGACTTCTAGAAATGGGAAGCTCACAACCTACCAAAGCAACCCTCTCCATTTTTGGACAATTTTATTTATTAGAATGTTGCTTCTTACAGTAATCTGAAAATCCATACAATTTTCACTGGTTCCATTTCTACTCTTTGGGACTAAAGAGAAAGAAAAATTAAGAATATATGTGTATGTATCTATATAGCCATTTGTATGTATAATTGTATAATTTCTTCTTCCATGTGACAATCATTCAAATGTTTGAAGGCTGAAATTACACCCCGACTATCTTCTCTCTTTTTGGCTAAATGTTCCCAGATTCTTAAAATAATCTATTAGACTATGATGTCAAGACTCACCATCTTCACTATTTTCTCATGGACATGCTCCAGTTTACCCATGTTCTTCTTTAAATATGATGGCCAGAAGTGAACATCATGCAAAACCATGATTTGATCAGAGCAAGTTAATGTCATAATTCCAAATGTTACTTTTCTTTGAAAGAAACTTAAGTTAAGAGTCAATATGGCAGAGTGGATACAATGCTGGATTTGAAGCTGGTAAAATTTGGTGTCAAAATCCACTGCTAACACTTGAGCTGTGTGACCATAGTTTCATACTCAAAATAAAAGGGTTGAACTAGAAGGTCCATAAGTTTTCTCTTACCTCTAAATCAATGAACTATGATTTTATGAATTTATGTATTTTATATTTTTGGCTACCAAAATCATACTAGTGACACATGTTAAGTTTTCAGTCCACTAAACTCTATACCTAAGTGAGTTTCATAAATTCTTGGTGATTGATCCAATGTGCTTCTGACTTTTGCCCTGTCATCATTCTCCTTCATTTGCATTTTCCCTCAGACATAGGATAAGTATAGTATTTTATTCCCCTCCCAAACTAAACTCTTAATTTAAATTCCATCTCTCCAAAATTAATAGACAAGAATTGTGATGTTTATTTTATTTGGCATCAGGTACTAATTTCATTTGGCATTACCAGGATCTGTGAAATTCAACAAACAAATATTGAGCACTCACTGTCCACAGAGTACTTACATTAAAACACAGTCCTGTGTTATTAAACTAGAAATGTAGTGGGGGTTGTATAAAGAACTCAAAATAACCAATACAAAATCATCCATGATATCATGTGAGGCAGACTTAGATAAATTTTATACTCTGCCAATGCCATCTAGTTGATCAGGAAATTCAACAAAAAGATCAGGGGCTCCACTGAACAATTTTCCCCATTCTCTCATGATGATGAATTCACAAGACAATCAGCAAAAAGAAAGCTAGAATGTAAGTTTCTTGAGAGAAAAGATCATATTCATTTTCATCTTTGTTTCTCCCGTGCCTAGCCCAGTATCTAAAATGTATTAGGTACTTCATAAATCCTTGTTGATAGATCCAAGAGGCTACTAAGCAAGCAAACCAGGATATAGCCTTGAGTTGAATTTTAAAGACTAGATAGGAAGATGAAGAAGAAGGTCATGGCAGGCACTGAGGGAAATGTACATTCAAAGGGAAGCCTCCCATGGTCATCTCTTTAACAATCCAGATAATGCTCTGAGACCAAGTTAGTTGCTAGACCCCATTTGAGACCCAATCTGAATTGGATCTTTCCACAAGTGGGTTCAAGGGAGTTATGATATAGTTATAAAAGAGGGTGGATCTCAGAACCCATCAAAATTCTCTAAGAAGAGAACAACTTCTAGATACATAGCAGGTAGGTGACATAGTAGACAAAGCAAAGGGTATGAAATCAGAAAGATCTGAATTTTAATCCTACCTTAGACACTCACTAATTGTGTGATCCTGAACAAGCCATCTAATGTTTTTGTGCCTCAATTTGTATATCTATAAAATAGGGATAATTACACCATCTACTTCACAGGGTTCTATGAGGATTCAATTAATTAATTTATATATATATATATATATATATAAAATATGTAATATATAATATAATATATCTTAAAATATTATATAAATATTAGCTAATATATTGCTTATTGTTATTATCAAATTGTCTGGGCCAAGCTTTTTCAGAGTATATTCTACCCCCATTCAGTGCTCCCTTCTTCCCCATGTCTAAACCAATATCCATGGAGTTCAGGAATCTAAGCCAGAGACCATAGCATAATAATCCCAATAAAGGAAAAAAAATCATAGTTACCCATCAGCCCACCCAACCAATAGTTTATCCAGTACATAAAAAAGTAATTCAGTTGTGTTTGTGGTTGGTATCAATGATTATGAATGATCTCTATTTATTAAGCCCTTAGAGTGTGATGGGATTTTAAAAAATCTTTCATTTCAGCTACTTTTACTTATTTAGGATGAATACTTATTCATTTAAGGCAGAGAGAACATAAGAAATCTCCTGAGAGAACAGGGATCAGTTTAATTTAGATATAAAGTTTTGATCGCCCCTCAAATCCCAGGATTACTCCCTTACTGTAACTATGATATTCCCTTGAGCTCTTTACAGAACTATTTCATTTCCCTTGTATTCAGAAAGGAACTTTTTTTTAATTTATTTTTTTAATTTTATAATTATAAAATTTTTGATAGTATATATGCATGAGTAATATTTTATAACATTATCCCTTGCATTCATTTTTCCAAATTTTCCCCTCCCTCCCTCTACTTCCTCCCCTAAGATGACAGGCAATCCCATACATTTTACATGTGTTACAGTCTAACCTAGATACGATATATGTGTGTAAATCCAATTTTCTTGTTGCAAGTTAAGAATTGATTCCGAAGGTATAAGTAACCTGGGTAGATAGACAGTAGTGCTAACAATTTACATTCACTTCTCAGTGTTCCTTCTCTGGGTGTAGAAAGGAACTTTTGAACTTAAGTAAATACCTAGTGGCTATGAAGCTTTAGGTCAGTTTCATAAAAAGTGCTGAAAAGTTCATTAGATTTGAGCTTGAAAAGGCATCTTGCTTTTTAATTTTGAGGGGGAAAGGGTGAAGGTGATCCAGACCTGTGATTTTATCATTGTAAAGAATCACTAATATGGAAATACTCTGCACCTACAGGTCAGTAACTACTCTGTTACTTAGTCTTAAAGGATGATCCAGGGCATTGAGAGATAAAGTGATTTGCCCACACATCTCACATCAGTATGTGTCAGAAAAAAGATTTGAATGGAGCTCTTGCTGATGCAAAGGCCAGCCAGCAAGCCAAAATGTCATTTGTCTCTCTATTTTAAAATACATTTACATTTGTAATATGAAAATCTGGGTGCTATATACAACTAAATCAGTGAAAAGCTCAGATGCACAAATGTTAATTAATTTTGAACTGGATCCTAGACAGGAAAACAGTCCTTTTTCCCATTTTGAGAAAATACACAAAAATGATCATCAATATACAATGAACTCCATAGTTTTCACTAGTACATACATAACATTCTTGACACAGTATTTCTTAGAATATGAATCTTATAAACTTTATAAACATAAGTCTCACTAAGCCACATGTGATGCTACTATGTATCAAATTTTCCACTCTTTTTTACTGCAACACAACATACTCACAAGTTTTATGAAACAGAATTTAAATAAGAGATCACTAATTTCAACAGGAAGATAGACCATCCAGTCTGAAGTACCAGAAAATATGTAACAATTCTGATACTACCTGATTTAATAAAACAAAGCAGGACATCTTTTTTTTCTTTTTTTCTCCAAATGCTAATAGAGATATCAATGACTAGGGAGTAGTACTTTTCTCACCTTCCATTATAAATGAATCCATGGAGGGAGAAGATCCCATTGACTGTAACAGCTCATCAGAATGTGATCTAGTCCTCCAGTTGTTACTGTCAGCATCTGATTCCAAAGATGTCACTGACCTTCGGAAACTAAAGAGGGTTGAGGGAGAGAGAAGGAAGAGACAGGGAGGGAGAAGAAAGAGATGTAACCATAGCATCAACCCTGAGAACTTCAAGGATGTGAAAACAAATTGAATCTTACCTTTCTAGGCTGGCGCCAGGAACACTTCTGGACAGTGAGTGCCCCGGACATGTAGCTTCTTTTCTTCCTGTAGGGAGGCCAATGGGCATGGAAGAAGAAGGGTGCAGAGAAGAGGAATTGGGATGAGGAATATCCCTAAATGAAGAATCTGGAAAGCAAAGTCCAAGCATCACAGGTTGAGTGGTTGGTTTAAAAAAATAAAAAATAATAATAAGGTACAGAAAACTCAAAACTAAAAATAGTTCACTTACATTTTTTTAAGAACTTAGACATCAGATCACTTTCCACATACACTCCATCTACTGGCAACATCCCTTCAATTTAATACCCTACCCAAGAGCCAGGCACAGACAGAGCCATATTTTGGAGTGTCCATCTAAGGCTGTAGCACTACAAAAATAATGAGGGCAATGGGATGGGGAAACACGGAACACAGCTTACCCATAAACTACTGCTTATGCTTATGCTCGAGTTTTAAATAAATACAACATGTTATTAGCATCATTAGTATAATACATATTGTGTGCATAGCCATATACACACACAGGGTATATAAATAGAATGGAATGCTGTTGGTGAGGTGGAGGAAGGGAAAAGGAGGAGTGTCCCTCATGGCATAAGAATGGAGCTAGGTGAAAAACTGCCACTCAAGTTGAATTCAACTGCTCCATCCTGAAAATAGAATGGTGTTTCAATAGGCTATTATATTTAATATCCATTCTTGTATGTTGGGAGGAGGAAAGAAAAAACATCCTGAATGCAGACAAACTTGTAAAATACTATAAATACATTTAAAGAATATATGCCAGGACATATTATCTGAAATGTGAGGAAAACCATTAATCCACAGCTCCTTCTCATTCAACACAATTAAATAAATATGTATTACGTGCCTACTCTACACATACAACAGTGAAAAATAACCCAGTCCATGCCTTGAAGCAGTTCACAATCTACCTGATGTGAGGAGAGGAAAGAAACACAATTTGTACCTCAATACTACTAATATAAGATAGAGGTTAATGAGGCAAAGGAGAAACAGACTGCTTGAGGAGAATGTACACATGGAGAAAAGTCAGAGAAGAACTGAATAGGTAAGGATGTACTCTATTTCTAGTAAAGATGGGGCTTTTTCTTTTTCTTTGTCTTTTTTTTACAAATTTAAACAATTGAGCTACTAGTAAAGGGTTCATACAATAAATGAAAAATTCATATAAGATCCTTGACTAAGTTTGATGAATATTTTTCATTTGTGAGTTATTTTAAATGTAAAAATCATATTAAATCCACCATAGGTGGGAAGGAGAGAAATTTGAACAAATAAAACAATAAAAAAGAGGTCTTTTATTTGGAGAGATTTGTGGGATGCATTATCTACAGAACTTACTTCCAAGGATGACTTGTGATCTGTTCTTGTTGTGATATCTCTCCTGGAGTTTCTGGTGAGGAAGAACATTAGAAATGCAAAACATCAGATCAAAGTCTTGCTGTGAGAAGGCCCACAGAGTTAAACAGAAAGAGAATCTAATCAGTCATTCTCATCTTGGACATCACATTTTTTATGAACATGTTCAATAAGCATCCTCAGAGGAGTCAGGAAGAGCCTGTCCACCTGCCAAGAGCACAATGGAATGCCAAGAGCACAATGGAAAGGTTCCTTTCTATCTAATCCCCTACTATCTTTTTTTTTAAAACTACTAGCTCCTCTACATGTTGTTTATGTAATGGAAAATATGAAATGGTGTACTTCAGGGCCATTTCTGCCACAAACATTGAAGTTCATGTGCCAAAGGATGAATAATAATCATTGTGCCCTTTTGTATGGTCCTTTAAGGAACCTCATATTACTTCCAAATATAATCACGGATTCCTTCATTTTAGCCTTGATCTTCTAAAATAAGCAACAGAAAGGAAAACTAATTTAAGCCCAACCTATTTTCCTGTGTGGTTGCTCTTTAGTCTTCATATATTTTTTAGAAGCATCTGCATCAAGCACAGAACTTGTGCCTGACTCCTGACCCTACCAAATGATCACCAGTCACCACAGCTTCTGCTTTGGGAAGACATTTAAAAGATGGGGAAATTCAACCAAGAGTGTTAACAACAGACATCATTTCAGATTACCTTGGTACATGGAAGGGTGCATTCTCTACAGCTTTTATGTACACTTGCATTACAGACTGAAAGAAAAAGCAAATCTTTCAATATTCATATCAAAGAATCACTTATTTAAAATGCAGAAGACTAGAACATTCTTTCTTAAGATTCTTCATACAAAATTGCTTCTCCCACTAAAACCTGAAATTGTAGCCCTTCCCAAAAGTTGACATAATATATATTTCAAAATATTTATTTAACACTAAGTAAGCTCTAATTTCCTTAACTTTGTTAGTCAGCAAAGGCTAACCAGAAATTTCTCATACGTCCAACTTTGTATAAGGGGCCACAGGGAACACAAATATCTGACTTATTTGTCCATTACATTGCTGGTTATCACTTATATGTCCACCAAGGATTGAATGGCAACTTATTGTCATGTGTATTTATGGAATTTTTTCCAACAACCTTTGACAACTGCTCCAAAATGTTACAGGAATTTTGTCCAGAGATATATTGCACTTGAGAAATTCCTATTCTTCTCTATAAAACCAGACGAAATATGAAAGGCAGCTAATGGGAATGGAATGGAAGGGAACTGAATGAAGAGTTAAGAATCATAAAGAAAAAGACTCATTTGTTAGTTAGATATCAGGCCCAAAAAAAGAAGGTAGTCAAAGACAGCTTCAAGTTCTTAATCTTAAATTAATAGGATAAAATCATCAAATTATTAAACAAACAAATATATAAATTGTTAGGGTAAAATATTTACCTACTCTGACACTAATGAACAATTCTAAAAACTCAATGATGAAAAACATTTTCTAGTTCCAGAAAGAGAACTGTTTAATTCTGAGTGCATATTGAAGCATATTTTTTCACTTTATTTTTCTTGGATTTTTTTTTTATAACATAGATAATATAGAAATTTGTTTTGCAAGTCTTCACATGTATAATGGGTATCATATTGCTTACTTTCCCATGAGCAAGAGAAGGAAAAATTTGAAATTAAAAAAATAATGTTAAAAATTTTAAATACATAAATGAAAAATATTTTAAAAGTTAATAAATAAAAAGCCAGGGAAAAATCTGCTTTGTTACTTCACTGGTGGTGATTTTTTGCTTTTGGCAACTTTGTGGGGAGGGCAGATGAGTTGAGTTTCAGACATGCTGATTTTTCTACCAAGACCTCTTAGTAAAGATGTCATGTAGCTAGCTAAAACATCAAGACAGAATAGACTGTAATGGATGGATTTAAGAAGTATCTCCATAGGTGTTATATTTTAAATCATAAAAAATAAATTATCAGAGTTAAGTTTAATGAAAAAGGGCTAAAAATGGTAGGGAGAAAGATGGCTAATTTTGGTAAAATGGTGGGGGGAAATGTAGAACCAAGAAAGAAAACAGAATTAAAACAAAGAAGGTAGCAGGGAGCTAGTGTCACAGCTACTCAAATATCCCATAGTATAGAATATTTCAAAGAGATGGGTCACTAACAAACAGTGCAACAGAAAAGTCAAATGAAATGAAGCCTAAGAAAAAAGATATTTTAACTAAGATACTCATTCCATTTTGTACCTAAAGTTCTTCCTGGTTTCAACTCCAAAGAACAAAATATTCCCCTTTCCCTCCATCCTCATCAGGAGCCCTGGTGTCCTCTCTCCCTAAACTCTACCCCAACCCTTCAGTTTTCCAGTCTCCTTTTATGTGCGGTCATTCCCTCATTATATCGAGAATTCCTTGAGTCCAGAAGTACAGCTCCATGAGGGAAGACACTGCCTTTGTCTTTCTTGTATCCTCAGCATCCACAGTGCCCAATACATATCTAACGAATTGAATTGAATTTAAAAGAGTAGTAACTGTTCTTTATATATATATATATATATATATATATATATATATATATATAGTAGGAGAGATAAAAGTCAGTTAAGTAAGTTGTTGTTACTGAGAAATGAACACAGGTAGTATAGCTTCAGGGAATTTGGCTTCAACTGAAGGAAAGAACTAGGATGGTTGTTTGAAAGATGGATTGAGAGGGGGTGGGCATCAATGGAAGGTACCAAATTACATTTAGTAAACCTTCTGTGGACTAGATTAAGAATAGTAATATCTTTTTTTTTTAAGAATAAGCACTATCTCATGCCTTTCCTTATTCTAGAAATTAACCTTGATACTCTAAAAGATATATCTTTGCAAAGTTCTTGTCATTTTTATACATCTAATAAAGCTGGCTATAGAAAGGTCAGTAAAAATCTTCAGATACCATTTAAAAGCATGGTGTAGAGCCAAGTAGCTCTACCTGCCTGAGACTTCCCCCAAACCTTTCCAAAAAGCTTTAAATAATTCCATAAAACAATTCTTAAAGCAGTAGAGCCTACAAAAGGTTGGAGTGAAATAATTTTCTAGCCAAAAACAGTTTAGAAGATGGGCAGGAAATGTATGAAGCACCAGGCTGAAAATGAAGCATACTTTAAGGCAAGCATAGGCTTATACTTTCAGACAAACATCTTTATAAACAGCAGCACAAAATCCCTGAAACTTGGGATAGTACACCCACTATCTTAGAAGCAGAGCTTCACTTTAACAAAGAGTTAAAAGTCAAGAAACAGGCTAGGAAAAAAATGAACAAATAAGAGAAAAAAAATCTGAGCAGAGAAAGTTACTATGATGACAAAGAGGCACAAAAACCAATGAGAAGAATGTGTTGAAAAGCAGAATTAACCAAAAGGAAAAAAAAACACAAAAATTCACCGAAGAAAAAAACACACCTTAAAAAATAGATGATCAATTCTGATGGATGTGGCCCTCTTCAACAATGTGATGAACCAAATCAGTTCCAATAGAGCAGTAATGAACTGAACCAGCTACATCCAGCAAAAGAACTCTAGGAGATGATTATGAACCACTACATAGAATTCCCATCCCTCTAATTTTGTCTGCCTGCATTTTGGATTTCCTTCACAGGCTAATTGTACACTATTTCAAAGTCCAATTCTTTTTGTACAGCAAAACAACTGTTTGGACATGTATACATATATTGTATTTAATTTATACTTTAACATCTGTAACATATATTTGTCAACCTGCCATCTGGGGGAAGGAATGGGGAGAAGGAAGGGGAAAAATTGGAACAAAAGGTTTTGCAATTTTCAAAGCTGAAAAATTACCCATGCATATATCTTGTAAATAAAAAGTTATAATAAAAATAAAGAAATCACAAGGGGGTGGTATTACAAAAATATCACAAGATATTTATTAACTGATACAAAATGAAGTGAGAAGAATTGGGAGATTATTGCTTACAATAAGAGCAATGTTGAGATGAGGATCAACTGCGAGAAACTTGGCTACTCTGATTAATACAATGATCTGAGACAGTTCCAAAGAACTAATGATGAAAAAATGCTATCCACCTCCAGAAAGAGAACTGATGAATTCTGAGTGCAAATTGAAGTATGATTTTCTCTACTTTTTTTTTTTGCTTTCTGTGCAATATGACTGATATAGAAATATGTTTTCCATGACAACACAAATAATTGTTATCATATCTCTTGCCTCCTCAAGGGCGGGAGGGAGGAAGAGAATTTGGAGCTCCAAATTTTAAAAAGAAAAGAATGTTTAAAATAAATAATATTTTAAAATTAAAAAATAGAATTGTCCAAATGGAAAAGGATATATCAAAGCTCACTGAAAAAAAATAATTACTTAAAATTAGAATTAAGCAAGTGGAAGTTAATGATTTTATGAAAAATCAAGAAATAACAGAACCAAATCAAATGAATGAAAAATAGAAAACAATGTAAAATATCTCATTGAAAAAACAACTGACCTGGGAAAATAAATCCAGGAATTATTGGATTATCTGAAAGCCATGATCAAAAAAAGAATCTAGACATCATCTTTCAAGAAATTGTCAAGGAAAACTGTCCTGTTATTCTAGAACCAGAAGGAAAATAGAAATTGAAAAAAATCCACCAATCATCTCCTGAAACCAATCTCAAAATGAAAACTCCCAGAAATATTATATAGCCAAATTCCAAAGCTCCCAGGTCAAGGAGAAAATATTGCAAGCAGCCAGAAAGAAACAACTCAACTATCAAGGAGCCATAATCAGGATAGCATAATATGTAGTAGCTTCTTCATTAAAGAATAAGAAGGCTTAGAATATAATATTCTAGAGAGCAAAGGAACTAGGATTGCAATCAAATATTACCTACTAAGAAAAACTTTCCATCTACTATAAACAATTTTTCTTGTCTTTCATGTGAAATAATTTACCCCATTCTACCTCTCCCTTCCATTTCTGCCAGTGTATTCCTCTCTCACCCCTTAATTTTAATTTTTTAGATATCATTCCTTCCTATTCAAATTACAATTGTGTCCTCTATCTAAATATATGCTTTCTAACTTTCTCATTCTTATAGTAGTTTGAAGAGAGAAAAGGAGAAAGAATAGAATAATTGAGGGACAAGGGAAGATGGAGATAAATACATTTATCAATACATCCTGTGAAAAAAAATTTTTGAAGCAAGTTTCTCTGATAAAGGCCTCATTATAGAGAACTCGTCAAATTTATAAAACCATTTTCCATTTGATAAATAATCAAAAGATATGAACAGTCTCAAATAAAGCAATCAAAGCTGTCTATAGCCATATGAAAATATGGTCCAACTCACTACTAATTATAGAAATGCAAATTAAGAGAATTCTGAGACACTACCTCATACCAATTAGTTGAGTTATTAGGACAGAAAAGGAAAATGACAAATGTTTGAGAGAATGTGAAAAAAAATGAGACATTAATGCACTATTGGTAAAGTTGTGAATTAATTCATCCATTCTATAGAGCAATTTGGAACTATGCCCAAAGGGCTATACAACCATGCATATTCTTTCACCTAGCAATATACCAGTACTTGGTTTATATCCCAAAAAAGATAAAAAAACAAAAAGTAAAATGGCTTATATGTATAAAAATGTTTATAGCAGCTCTTTTCTGCAAGCAAGGAACTGGAAATCAAAGGCATGCCCATCAACTGGGGAATGGCTGAACAAATTGGGGTATATGATTATAATGGAACACTATTATACTATAAGGTATGATGGACAGAAAAACCTGGAAAGATTTCCATGAGCTGATGCAAAGTGAAATATAATGTGTACAAAGTAACAAAAATATTTTAATATGATCAACTGTGAATGAGTTAGCTATTCCCAGCAATTTAAATATCTAAGACATTAGATTTATGAAAAGGAGACAAAGGATTTATGAAAAATGATATCCATCCCAAAAAAGAACTGATGGTGTCTGAATACATATTGAAGCTTACTTTTTAACTTTCATTTTCTTGAAATATTTTGTCTATGTTTCTTTCACATCATGACCAATATGAAAGTGTTTTGCATGACTACACATCCATAACCCATATCAAATTACTTGCCTTCTCAATGAGATGGAGGGGGTGGAGTAGACAGGGAGGAAGGGAGAGGATTTTGGAACCCGAAGATTTTTTTTTAATGAATGTTAAAATTGTTTTTACATGTAAATGAGAGAAAATATATTTTTTATTTTAAAAATAAAAAAGTTCACAAAATAGTATTTATTCAAGTTTGGGACAATTACATTAAAGAACTGTACTCATGATGTCCTTAACTTCTGATTTTTTAACAAGCAAAAAAAGTGACTCACTCAAGGGGAACAGAAGATTAAAGTGTATCTGATTAGAACTAAAGTCCACAATCACGATGAGGGAAAAATAATCATGCTTTTTTAGCAACAATCTGCTAATAACATTTGTCATACCCCAAAACCTCAGTTATAAGTTCAAAATTTAAAAGTTTGAAAGTGGAGCAAAGACCCTATATGCAGCCCTAAAGAGAGCAGATAATTTTGGGTGCCCTTAAGAGAAGAGTCTACCTGGGTATTTGGGAATAAAAAATAGTTTTAATATTTATGCATTACATTTCACTTGTTTGCTTTTATAAGTGAATATTAACTACCCCCAAAACTAAAGAAAAATAAAAGTAACAAATAAAATTTTAAGAGTCTATCTACCAAATATATAGTGCTGAAAAGGGAAGCTAAGATAATTTTTGTTCATAGTCCCTTCTTAAATGGAGCTTATTTACAAACTAGTAAAGAGAAAATAAATAAAGAAAAAATACAAACAAAGCCAACAAAATCTGAAGAAGCTACTTACTAGAACACTGGAATGACTCTTTTCCCAGAAGGGGCTTATCACAAACAAAACATGGTAGAACCCCTGAGAACATCCCAGGGACAAACTGATGTCGATTCAATTTTTCTTTGTCTTTGGCATCCTTGTTCTTTGTCTTCAGACACAACAGTAGAGGAAAGGGAAAAGACACAAAAGCAGTTGGAGTACTAGGAACCAATTATTTTTAACAGCACAAAATCTTTGTATTAATAATTATCTCTGCAAGTAGTATACCTGAAACTAAATGACACTCCCTTCCCCCAACCTCCAGCCAAAGTAAGCTAAAACTCTGAGTTTGGACACAATCACTCTAAACACAAAATCAGTTTTAAATACAAACACTGTAAAAATTCAATTTAGAAAAACTAAGAATTTTTAAGTACATAGAAGAAACATTTAGCACCTGCTGGGAACCACAGATTTCAAAAATCTGAATGCAATGTCCATTATCTTTTTCTGCAAAATATAATAGTGGCCCCAGTTGATTACCTTAGATTTATTCCTAGGGCTGGTCATTCTGTTCATGAGAAAGCTAAATGTGCGGCTCACTTTGTACTTTTCTGATTCTGATTTGGCAGGTATGATGTATTTATCCCATTCCTCCTCTTGAATCCTAGAACATAGAAAGCATTTACTGTGAACAAAGCAGGGCAGAATTGAAGATTTAGATCCATCATCCACTGCACTTAGTCTAGCATTTGCAGTGCAAGCTGTATTGAAATTTTAATGGCTTTTCTAAAGGCATGAAAACCTTTTCTGTTTATTCAGAAGTCATTTCAGACTTCTCACCTAAGAAAATAGTCAACTCCCCATTATCAGTGATAAAACAAAATTTCCAGGTCCCAGATGAGCTAAACAAGCAACAATATGAAAAGCATTTGTAGGCTTGGGAATATGGTTGGATTCAATCCTTTTGCAGACATACAAGGATATGTACAAACATAATCCTCAAAAATACACAGAGCTCATCACCTCTGTTATGCCAAGGGTTCCTAATCTAAAAGTCCAATGATTTTTTTTAATATTTTACTTACTTGCATTTCAATATAACCAATTCCCTTTGTAATCCCATGTATTTTATTTCATGTATTTAAAAACACTAGGGGTTCATGACACACACAAAATCATTAAGATTTTCTGCTTTAGTCACTGAAATTAACTCAAATATAAATATTATGAAGAAAGTTTAGTTAGTTATATTGCTTGTGCATAATCAATTTTTAAAAATTGATTTTTAAAAAAGAGATATCTCACAAGAAAGTTTTGTTCAGTGACTTTACTTGTTTGGCCTGTTTTTTTATCAAAAAAAAAATATTAGGAGTTGGGCTAAATAATCCCTAAGATCCATTCTAGGCTACAAAAACCAATAGTGTCTATAAATTTCAATATGCTCTAAAGGAATCTAAAAATTTCTTTAAATTTCTGGTAGTTATTTTAGAGTCAATATCTGGACATTCACTTGGCTATTTTATTCTTTAAAGGAAAAGAATTGCTTAGTGTTTCAAATTCTGTTGACCTCAAAAAAAAATTAGAAAATAACTGAATTTGATTGAGCTGAACAAGGATAACAAGTAGCCCCTACTTGAATTGTTATGATGAAAGTGATGTTACACTCCTATCCACTATTGATGCTTATGAAGGTGGAAGGGTTGTCATGTAATAACTATTCCTAATAGATTAGTTTCTTAAAGCAGACCCTTGAAAGAGGAAGGGTACAATAAATATAACTTAAGTATTTCAGTGGTAAGAAGGGAATCATGGTGTATGTAGGGTTTCTCTTCTTACCCTTTTTACTTCCCTAACAACTGCAAAACACATTTACAAAACATATAACAGATTAGCCAATTCTTCAGCTGCCTCATCTGTTTCCCCTTTACAATAATATGAAGGGCAAAAGTGACACAAAAGCCCTCAAGGTTTAGAAAGAAAAAGTCCCTCTGGACTCTCTCATGAACAATCATTTTAATTTCATACAGCTGACCTTCTAAATTCAGAATTTTCAAATCAACTATTCCCTATCCATTTCCCTGACTTTCCTTCATAATCAACAGATTCAGGCTTGGACAGATCAAGTAGTGATGTATATTTAATATCTACTGAGAAACAGCTTTTATTCAGATTAGCTTATATCTAGTATCCCAATGGCCCTGACTCAGGGCTATCAACTGTAAGAGAAAAACTTTCTTTGAGTGTTTCCATGTCAAAGCACTGAAAAACTACAGATGTAGGGCCTGTGAAAAATACTCATCCACACTCCCTATTTCCTGACAGATCACTCCTACGCTGTACCAGCAAAGGAAAATGAATTCTGTTTTCTCATCAAAGCTATCTTTACTCTTCTTCCAGTACAGTTGTAGTTACTATTTAGAGAATCTACAAGACTACAGTTAAATACAATTATTTTTCAAATTTTAGGTTTTAATAAAACAACATATAAAATAATCATAATTCTCAATTTACATATTATTATATTATATTGATATTATAATGAAGTGCACTAAGAACACAATAATCATACATCCAAAAACTCTATGACTGAACCCACCTACCTAAAAACTTAACCAAAAAACAAAACCAAAAAATAAAATAGGGCAAGACTGTGCTGGACTGGGAACAAACCTGAGAAAGGCTAGGCTGATAAATTCCTAGAATCTCCCACATAATAATAAAACAGAGAGTTCAAAGACCTCCTCCAGATTATTAGAGGCAGTTACCTCATTGGCTACTTTTCCAGAGGTGAGATATCAGGTAATGCCTTCTTAAAGACCTGCCTCTACCTCTGCCATAACACAAGAGAGAGTTAGAAAAAAGGTAAGAGAAAGGAAGAAAGAGGAATAAAGGAATTGAAAGAGAGAGGAGAAAAGAAAGAAATAAAATGTCAGAAAGAGAGAGAAGGAAAGGATGCAAAGGGGAAAAGAAGCAAAAGAAAGAGGAGGGAAGGAGAGAAGAAGGAAGGAAGAAAGGAAAAAAGAGAGGAAAGAAGGAACAAGGCAAGGAAGGGCATTCAAAAGTCAGACATGTTATATTTAAGAAATTCTCACATTAATCACAAGCTGAATTGCAAGGTCAGGAATATGTTCTTCTTCAGCTTAATAGTACTCTTTTATGGAAACTAAGTTTCCTATATAAAGTAACAGAATCTCAAAAACAAAACTTAAATAGAAGCACAACCTAGATCAAACATTCTTTGTGATTTAAGATGCCACTGATTTATTTGACAAGATACTAAACAAAAACCACACATAATGCTATTCCTTGATCATACGATGTTCTATGCTATGAATGATCCTATATATTCCTGCCACTAACAATCTCTATCATGATCCAAAACATAAAGAAAAATAGTGAAAATCAGGAACTAGAAGAACATGGGAAATTAAAAGTAGGAGGAAAAAGATAGTTATAGAAGGCACTTAATAAATGCTTATTCCCTTCCCCAATACACAAATGCCTACAGAATTAATTCCATGTTTCAGATGCTAAGATGTAGCTGACTAAGTGGTAAATAAGGTTTTGTTCCTCCAATCAAGTGCCTAATGCCATACCATTGTTTATATAATGCTTAAGAAAACAGAGAAGAATCTTGATATTCAAAATGGTACCTAGATGACCAAAAAGCTTGACCCTATAGATGTGAGAAAATGTGCTTCTTTCCTCCATTTTTTTTTTTTGCAAAAGTCTAAGACGAAGATGCAAAACAGAACATACGATGTCAGACTTAGGTAATGAGTTGTTTAACTTTTCCCCCTCTTTAAAAATATTATAAGGGATAGCTTGCTGAATGGAGAAGGTAAAAGAGAGCTATTTAGAAATAAAGGTAAAATGAAAAATAAAAGCTATTAATAAAAAAATCTTCTTAAATATCTATAGAAAGATAACCAAACTTTGTGAAATGTTTTAAAGGAATATTTAATGGCATTGAGTTTGTTTTAATAACACTTATTAATCATTTATTGTAGATATTCTTAGTAACAGTAAATTTTCTCTTTTGCTCTAATAATCCAAGTTTTTATGATTATTTGTATGTATATTCTCTCCTTACAATATAAATTGAATTCAACAAACATTTATTATACACATATTAGAAGCAAGAGAGCAGAATCACAAGATAAAATCTTTCATTCCTGAAAAGCAGACATTTTATCTTATTTCATTTTTGTACACTAAGCCCCAGTCCTGCCCTTTACAAAAGGAGATGTGTAATAAAAGCTTGCTGAAATGAAAAAGCAGCTAGGGATATTGGAAAGAACACTGTCTCTGTAATCAAAGGACCTGAGTTCAAATTCCCTTTTCTGGGGCTTATTAGCTATGACCATTGTTAATAGAAATCTCAGTTTCTTCATCTATACAATGAAAAGATTGGAAAATCTCCGAGCACCTTTTAATCAATAAATCTTTTAATTAGGAGCCTGTAAGCTCTCCTTAATTCAATAATTCAATAAACATTTATTAAACCCCTACTATATTCAAGAGATAAGGGGAAATATAAGAGCGGATAGAAATTTGGCTTCAGAAAACCTTGGGTTCAAGTCTTGCCTTTGGTACAGATTTACTTTGTGATCCTGGGCTTTCAGAATAGTTGCTTATCTGCAGGATCTCCTTCCATCAGTGAAATCAAAGCCCAGTTGGAAAAAAAGGGTTTAGGGGATATAAAGGAAAAAATGAAACAGGCCCTGTCCTCAAAGAATTTACATCTACTTTAAGAATAAAATCTATACACGAATTAGTAAATTTAAGAAAAGTTGAGGAAGGAGGGCAGAAACCAGTTTTGCATTTTTGTAGCCTCAGAATTGAGTACATTGCTTGGTACATAATAAACATTTAATAAATGCTTGTTGATTCATTAACTGACTGAAAGAATGCTAATGATGGTGGGAAACAGCAAAGATTATAGGATTTAAAAGTAACAAAACTGAGCCTGGAAGTAAAAAAAAGAGTTCAGAACTATTGAGTCAAAGAGGAAGAGAATTGTGGAGGCAGGAGACTGTATGTCCACTATTGAAATTAGTTGATACATAGCCAATGTGGCTAAAATCCAGAAGCTATAAAAGGAAGTAATAGAAAATAAAGCTGAAAATATAGGGATTAAAGATATTGTCTTTTACTCAAAAAACATAAGGTAACTTAATTGAATAAATTTTCAAATTAGCATTCTACAAAGATATGTAGGTTAAGGATTTTAAAAGATTGGATCAATTTTGAAAAATTTTTTTGTTGTGGTAGAGAGGGAGTTTCAACTAGTCATAACAAAAATCACATAAGAATGGATCTTTATATGGCAGATGTAACTTAGGGAAGAAAATAAAACGTTCCCTTTCAGATTCCTTGTTTCTTTTATTCTAGAGAAGGGTCCAGACTTAACTATTTATTTTCCAAGGATACTTCAAGTACAGATGGGCTTTCCAAAGACTTATCCCAACTGAGATCTGTCACCTTTTTCTAGCAGCCTAAAAACATCATTGACAAGTACAGATTTAACTATTCAAAACTTAAATTAAATAACTACCAAATTTTTAAAAAGCTAATGTACAATTTATTTTTTAAATCTGAATGGATGAATAAGACATAGTTTATAATATATAAACTAGAGGTCTTTCTGCTAAAAGCATTTATAGGTAATAACTATAGTAGCAATTGCTATCTGATTTACTGAGTTTGAATTAAAAATTAATATTAGAAGAAAACTAAATTTTCATATGAAATGTTCATCTTCATGAATCTTTAGCCACTATCAGTCTTCATCTACATAATAAGTCTTGCTTTGGATACTTAATCTTGACCTTTCCATTTAAATATAAAATATTTAACGACTAAAGAAAAATCACAATCAAATCTATTTAAATGGATTGAATATCTTAGTTACATCAGGGTTAGAATTAACCCATTATTCTCGTGAGGCCTTCAAAAAAACCATCTAGAGAATTTCGGAAACTTCTTGCCATAATTATAGGTCTTTGCAGCTCCAAATATCATCGTCACACCATTTTCATAGGGGAACCAGAATAATGAAAGTATATTGTTTTTGTCAATAACTATGCTTTCTAGTGAGTCTGTGGACATCCCATCCTCTCTCCATTAATATCCTACAATCCTTGTATCCTGAGAATGGGGCCCTTCAGTAGAAAAAAGCTAACCTCCAGTCGCAAGGCACAGAAGCCACTGAGGTGATGGTGGTAAGGGAATGATCCCAGTAGCTACTAACATGCCAAGTGATGGCAGAGACACCCCTTCGTATAAAATTTTACCTTTTACTGAGCTCCTTGATACTGCCATGCTCAGACATGACAATTGTACACACCAAGATGGTAAACCAGTATTTTTTTAATAAAATGAATCCACCAGCCCTGAAGTCAGGAGGACCTGAGTTCAAATCTGGTCTCAGACACTTAATACTTCCTAGCTATGTGATCCTGGACAAGTCATTTAACCCCAATTGCCTCAGCAAAAATAAAAATGAATCCAAAAAACATTTTCTTAGGAAATGTGTAATGGTTATACCTTTTCTCTCGTGATGGATCCGATAAGCTGTAAGCTCTTTGCTCTAAAAAACACAGAACAGAAAATTAAAACCAAGGCTAGTTAACTAGGCTTGTCATTGCTTTTTCATATGAAATGTACAACCTCCACCATTTTTTGTCAGGCCAGGTGGAAAATTAGAAAACAAATTTTTACAAGCAAATGTCACCCTGGATATGATCATCACGCTCCATGAAATAAAAATACCATTACATTCTAAAGTGTTGGGATCTTTTTTTTCACCTGAATCTGGGTTAGCTTCAGCAAATGCTAGCAAATGTTTTCAGAAGTGCAGAAAATCAGCCAAACATCATGGGCTTGATCCCAACAATACTAATTTTTGTATAGTCCACCCTGCAGTTTCATGCCTGATTCAAAACAGTCACCAATACACAAAAGTGTTTAAGAAAAAAAAAAAAAAAACCTTTAGCACCTTTTAGCAAAGCTCAAGAAAAATATCCTGCAGTCTGGCAGAAGGAATTATAAATTGTAATATGGCTGCAGTACCCATAACAAGTTGCAGCAGCAGCAGCAGTCAGCTCAAAGTAGGCCAATAAGATTTGCCTTAAGGTTCATCAAAAAGAAAGGGAAAGCCAGTTTCCCAACAGACAATGCAGGGAGCTTCATGCAAGCAGCTTAGCACCATCTTGTTTCCAGGAGAGTACTTACTACAAGGATGGAGCAGAGACACTGATTTAGACAGTGAAAAAGACTGAAGGAGTGAACGACCACTGTTGAGGAACACACCATCTACAGAGTGAGGATAAGTCCTTTAAAGTTGTAAACCAGAACATCAAAATGATAACCCCAAAATGGAAAATGGAAATGCTTTATGTGCTTAAGAAGGAATCTATTATGAAAAATGTAAGTATAAACTATACAAATAATGGACCAAATCCATAATTTCATTAGTAGAAAAAACTCCTGTACTCAACTTATATTCTTAGAGATTAATGTAAATGTGGGGGTGCATTTAAGATGACTAGTATTAATTTGTATTTAATAGAGAATCTAGCTCAAAAATATTGATGCTTTTGCTTTATAAATGTAATTTAAGTTGTCCTCCCAACAACTCCATGAAGTAAAATACACATTTAATTTACATAAGTTGAGGCATCAATTATCAAGCAGAATAGTGATGGACCCAGATCCTAAGCAGGTTTCAAATCACTTTACCTGAGTTTCTATTCATATGACTACATTACCTCTCTCAAATAAACATTTATTTCATGCACAATTTTTAAATGTCTAACTATTTTAGAGAGCTATTCGGCGTCATAAAGTTGTGATTATGATTCCAATTTTCCTAAGGTTCCCTTTAGCCCAAACATACAGTATGTTTCCCCCAAAAGATGTGATTTTGGTTTAAAGTATATTCAGAGGTTGCCATTTTCATTGCTAAAGAAATTATGTGCTGTGTATGAAAATTGACAACCTAGATTTGGCAATGGAAAGTAGAAGTCATAGGAAACAGTAGAAGTGGATCACTGTCTCCAGAATCACTGAACCTGTGTTCAAATCCCATTTCTGAGGCTTTTTTATTTACTGTTTTATTTTTTTTTTATTTACTGTTGCCTTGGATAATATCTTTATTTTTTGTGGGCAGGTTTCAGTTTCTTAAACTATAAAATGAAAGGGCTAGACTACATGGCATTAGAGGGCTCCTAAAGTTCCAGATCTGTGATTTTAATATGATATTGAGAGGTAACAGCATAGATGATATAGAAAATAACAATGCAATGACATTATTTCTATGCTAATATGTATCTGTGGATGGCAATGGAGAAATAAATATTCAAAAAATCTTAGAATTAAATGGAATCTGAGATGATATCTAATTCCATCTGCGTGTGTGTACATGTGCATGTATTATGTTATGTGATATAATAAGTGAGAGACTCAAAGCAAATAGTTAAATAGATTAAAATAGGATTAAAATAGCCATAGTGCCAGCATACCTTGAAAGAAAACTTACAATAAAGTAACTGTCAATACCATTTTCATTTGAGACAAGAAATAAAACAAAACCATGAGTACATTGAAAGATAGATATGATGCATTTAATTTGCATTTTATTTTAGAATTTTTATTTTAGGTGAAGCAGAGCTAATGTCCCAAGAGATTACAAATGGTTCTGTCTGAAAAAAAAAGGCCATTTTTAATACACAGATTGTAATCTGCCATGGATTATTATGCCTTGAAATTCATGAAATTTGGTCAAAAAGAAAAAAATTTCTAAGTTGCTCATCTTTTTGGGGAAGATTAAAGTTGACTTAAAATGGCACTTAGTGTCTAGGAAAGGGGTTCAGGACTAAACAGAAAAAGATCTTATGACTGATAATACTTTTCCTCTACTATCTGGACATGCAGACCTTATTTAGGAACTGAGTTTGAAGCAAAGGTATTACTTTAAAACTTTCCAATTACTCAATGAAGAACTCGGTTCAGGTTATTGCTAGAAAAAAAAAATATAAGTTTATGGTATGGCAATTCCCCTTCTTTGACATATCTTATTCTTTCTCAGTCTAATCAGTTTTTTCATAATTCTTAGGAATGGCAAAAAATCAAGAAACACACACACACACACACACACACACACACACACACAAACACACCTACGTGGGGTTATGTGATACTACCATTAAGTAGCTTTTGCTATCCTAATATTGAGAGTGTAAACTTTGTTTAACTGGCAAAAATCAATCACGATGATATCAGAATAATTTGACTGGAAAAAAAATGGAAATGGCATCAAAGTAAATCTGGTCTTCTCAAAAGACTTGGCAATTTCCAATGGAAGGAAAGATTCGTGATCCAAACAGAATAATCCATTAAACTTTCCTTTCCTCTTTTCCTCCAAATATACTATGAATCTTTAAAAAAAACTTTTCTCTTTTTTTTTAAAGTGATATATATATATGCATATAAATGTTTATAATTGATTTTTTAATTCTCTGTATCCCTCTCAAAAGGGTAGAGGTGGGAGTAAGGAAATAGTATATACATATATATATATATATATATATGTATATGTATGTATATGTATATGTATATGTATATATATGTATGTGTATTTATTTATTTATATTTATATATCTATCTTATTTTTTAAAAATGACTAAATTTTGTACAAACTAAATTTAGTGGATAAGTAAAAATGTTTCTATCATATATTTATTATATCAAATTATATAGCAATAACAATGCAAAGATAGCATTTCAATAAGTTTTTCTTAAGTGGTCAACTGAAAATACCTAAGCACATTCTAGTTTTTCTAACAGTTTCTATAGTTTTTAGCTTTGTATCCTTGGGATGGAAAGATTTGCAAAAATATGGTATTAAAAGGAACAAGACAATGAATAAATAAAAGGAAATAACTGTTTTTGTAGAATGTGGGAAATGTTGGGGAAAGAGATATTAAATTGATTTTTATTATAGATATGAAATATATACTAGAAATCATAAATCCATTTCCCTTTAGGGAGTCACTACATAATAGAACCAAAAGAACATTGTACACAGCAACAAGATTATTGACGATCAACTGTGATGAACTCATTCAATCCATTCAACAATGAATTGATTCAAGCCAATTCCAATAGATTTATGATGGAGAGAGCCATCTGCATCTAGAGAGAAGACTAAGGGGACCAAATGATGATTGCAATAGTATTTTTACCTTTTTTGTTATTATTGTTTGCTTGCTTATTTATTTTTCTCTCATCTTTTCCTTTTTGATCTGATTTTTCTTGTGCAGCATGATAAATGTGAAATTTTTTTAGAAAATTTGTACATGTTTGACCTATATTGGATTAGTTGCTATCTAGAGAAAAGGGAGGAAGAGAGGTAGGGAGAAAAATTTGGAACACAGGATTTTGCAAGAGTGAATGCTAAATCTGCATGTACTTTGAAAAATAAAAAGCTATTATAAATTTTTTTTTAAAGAGGGCATCTCTATAGAGCTTAGGGTAAGGGGGAAAGGAGCAGGATTCAGAAGATCTGGGTTCTAGATCAGTTCTTCCTCTAACTGTGTGACTTTGAATAAGTCATTAAACCTCTAAGGACCTCAGTTTTCTCATTTGGAAAAAATGAGGGAATTGGAAACAATGATATCTGTAATTCCATAATCCTAAATTAGAAACATTTGGGATAGCAAAAAATTTGCACATGTACTCAAACACATAAAATACATATAGTACAACACAATTGTACTAGACATAATTAAAGATGATCAATAGAAATGAAGGGACTTAGCTACAGAGAACTAGGTAACATGTAGCAGAGCTAGGATTTTAATCCAGATTCCTTAGGTTCTGAATCCAGCTTTTTTCCCACCAAACTGTTCAAAGTAATTTATCTGATATGAATTGTGTACCAGAAAAAGTATTCTCATTAATTCCTCAAAAAGGAAAACTATCATCCTATTAACATTGCTGAAACAATAGATTGGTTAGGGGTGTGTGTTGGTATGTGTGGATATAAGTGTGTAACACTGAAGAGTAAAACAAAAGAAAACAGAAAGAATCTGCAAAATTCAAATGAAAACCCTATTTGTTGCCTAGACATAATTTATTTACTTTTCTTGGCTGAAAATACCCTCAGGATGTTTCAGGGTTCTCAGAATAGAAACAGAAAATAATGCTTACCTTCATTTGAATCACACACTGTACAATCACGTACCCAACGGGTTTTTCCTAAGGAAATTTTGGGTGATGAGCAGGAATAGGAACGTGAACGGAGTCCAGAGAGGAGTGAATCCTAAAGGACAGTACAATTAAGCATAATAGAGTCAATGCATGACTTAGAAACATAATATGACCCATCACATTATGAATATTGCTAAAGCTTCTCTTTTGAAAGTAGAGGACATTCAACCATCATTTCTGCTATATTTTTTCTTAATATGAAACCTTAATTGCTCTTTTTTTTTTAATCCCACAGTTCTTGAAATGCCATTATTCTTTCCAATGCTTAAAAATAATCAGAAAATCTACAATTTATCTTCCTAATAAGCTTGGATCTTTGAGGACAACAAAGTTTAAGCTCAGGCAGGATAAAGAATCTCTACAAAAATCAAGCTATTTAGATATGATGCAAATATTACCAGTGAAAAAGTTATCTAGAATAATTTTTTATCTTATGTGATATCAAATAAAAAAGTATGTTGGATGAATTATTTATGACTCATTCCTGGTACAATATGGACAAGAGTTTTGCAAAATTGGCATGGACATGGTAGGAAACTGCATTACTAGGTGAGAAACACCCAAATTGATGAGATCACCAACCAATTTGAGAATTTTGAGTTCTTGAAGCATAAAATGATCAGTCTGATTTTGTACCCAAAGGAATTGGTTTTTCTAGCACTATTTGAGAAAGCAATGAAAAGATAAAAACTTGTACAGTAATTTGAGATTATTTAGACTGGAAAAGAATATTAAAATGAATCTAAATTTTTAAAAGCATGATGTCACAGTAGTTTTTAAAAGTAATCAACTTCTATTTAAATACATTATGCAAATTGTCACCTCTGGGGAGAAACCTAAGAATCCCTATTTTGGAAAAGATTCATTGTATAATCTTTCTAGATCTGCACTTTATTTCCAAGACATTTCCACTCCAGCTGTTTTTCAGAGAATTACACTTCTCCCATCCCAGTATATTGTAAAAATATTATTTTCCAAGGCCAGATTGTGATCTTATAGCCTAGCATTTAAATATCACTGAATTTAATATGACTATTTTTTCAATTTTTATGCATCTTAAATGGATTTCCATTTTGTCTTTTATCCCCAATCATATGCTGTTATTATTAATACATCACAGAACACTAGTTTGCATGAAGATAAAGAAAACAAAATAATATATAACATTTTCCACACTCTAAAGAAATTAAATATGTAAGCACCAGAAATTTATTAAAGACAGACCTGGATGTAATATCATTCCAATATGTCTTACTGAGTATATGGACACCATGTTCCCAGAACCAAACACTATCTTCTGTTTTCTAGTTATTACTTATGATCAGATCCAAATTAATGAGTCCCTGCAATATTTTTCCACGAGCATCAAACTTTTCTTAATATTCCCCTCTGTCCCAAATTTATGGAGTGAAATGAAACAAGTTAGCAAGGACTTCTATCATTAACTTAAAATTCCAAGAGGTATCTAGAGTAGCACAGTGGATAGAGCACCAGTCCTGAAGTTAGGAGAATCTGAGTTCAAATCTGTCCTCAGATACTCAATACTTCCTAATTATGTGACCCTGGACAAGTCACTAAACCCCAATTGCCTCAGGAAAAAAAAATTATAACTCCAAAAGAATCAAAATTATAAATCCTTGTTTATTTTTGTGAGTTTCAATCAGGCATATTTCTTTTTGGGCATCAAGGGCCAGAAAGTCTCTTTCTGACATTTTTCTGCCAGAAAAAAAAATGAGGTTCATGCACTTGCAGGATTATTGGAGTGACTGCACTCCAAGGTCCCAATGCTGAACCAGAGAGTCATTGACTCTTATGATCAGAATTCTTTTAAAGTTCTCTTTAAGCTTAAAAATAATTTTTAAAAGTTTTCCAAAATTCTTAAGACAATGAATTCTACTTAATGTCTAACCCACCAATGATCAGGTTATATTTAATCTAAGGGTGACAGAAGTATTTAGAAGAAAGATGAGACAGACCTAGAATCAGTGAAATGGGCTTCTCTACTGGAAACCCTGAATATTTCAGAGCTATAGAGAAAGAAACTTTTCTCACAGTCTCTACACTGAATTGCTCCTACTAATAAAGAGAGTGATGGAGAAATTCCAAAGGACAAAAACTTTGTGCAAATAGAGTCATAAAAATTTTGACTAAATGCAGAGATTATAATAAGTTTGTCATTGTATTATATCTATCTACCTATTTAGATATACACAGGTATGTATGCATACAAATATACATATATACATATCTTTATGTATATAGACATGCACACAAATATACTGGCATTTATATACTTGATCCCAATGAAACCCTAAGAAGTGATATTGATAATGTATATGTGTACATGTGTATGTTTGTATGCATAAGTATGTATTATACATATATGTGTATGTTTGTATAATTTCTAATTTATGTATAATATGGATCTGAAGCAAAAATTCAAAACAATGTGATCAGCTTAGACATCACTGAAACTACTCATTTAAAAATAGAAGAAATTCAACTCAAGTAATTCTGCTAAAAAAAATGTAGCTGTATAAAAAGCTTAAATGTTCTACTGGCATTATATCTTGAACACATTTATCTTTCTATATCTTAAGAGAGAAAGATAAAAGAGAGTGGAGATAGAGAGACAGAGACAGAGACAGAGATAGAAGGAGAGGCAGAGGGAGACAGACAGAGAGAATAAATCAGACCTGCTATCTAATTCACATAGGGAAAGTGCAAATGGCACTTGTGGTACACCTGGTGTCTCAGAGAAGTTTCTAATATGTGCAGAGGTGATATTTGAACCAAGGACTTACTGATCCCTAGAATGGCTTTCTAGCCACTCTACCAAGACTCCCTTTCTAACTATAATATATAGTTTCTAAAATATATTTTTTCTAGAAAATGAACCATATGAGATTGTTACCATTTCAAGAAGATTGAACTGTCTCTCACCTCAAGTAAAGGTGGTTATTTCAGAACTTCATACAATATTCATAACCAGAACTCTGGTCTGCATTTGTAACCATATACAATTTTTATCTTCAGAAATATTGCTTGAGTATCAAATGATAAAAGCCTATGATGGTAATAAATAAATGTCAACTACATCAAATATTGACCACTGAGAACAATTGCTTGAGGTAAAGGGGTGTAGAGATGGGAAGAATGCTTATTTCTTTCCAAATACATTTCTTGAGAAGCTCAAAAACAAGATAAAAAGCAACCACTTGTAATTACAATTACAAACAGACTTTTTCCACTTTCTTTGGGAAAAAATCACCTAAATCTAGCCATTTCAAAAAAGAAATATGTATCCTTAAATGTACAATTAAAAGAAGGGCAATCAAAATCAGTTTCACAAAGTATTTTTAAAAACTTGATATTTCACAATGCAATCTGCTCATACAAATTCATATTGCTTGAACAGAAACACAAGAGTAAAATGTGAATTCAAAAATAAAGGAGTGTTATTATACAGTAATATTCTTACATAAAGAAATATACTGGTAGCAACAAAAAGTATATAGGTAAAAGGAAACTATTTCCACATACAAAAAAAAAGCATTTTCTCAAATACCATTGGAAATTAATTACTATCCTCCTTTTAAAAAGCAGCAAAATAAAAGAGAATTTCCATTTGAAATTGCTCCCAAAGGGAAAACTACTACTAAAATTTTGTTACAATTGACATTGTTTAGTAGAGATGAGATGCTTAATAATTATCATCCCTTCTTTGTTCAACCATTTGCACCTAATTTCATAAGTGTGTCCAATTTTATTCATTAAACCATCAGTTGTTGTCCATTACCCAAATCAATATGTAAAAGTTTTCCATTTTTCATATAATTGTATTTATTTGTATTGAATAGATGAACCATAAGTCTTTATGAGTAGGGGCTATGCGAATTAAATGAGGGAGAATGATGAAAACAGGCAAACTTAGACTCAGCCAGGGTCTCCAAAATGCAGTTCATATGTTCGGAAAAGCATATGGTGTCTTTCATGCTGGTATATGTGTGTGTGTGCATGTACATATTTATAATGTATGTTATATGTAAGTGGCTATATATGTGTATATATATATATATATATATTTACATATGTATGTGTACATTTGCATAGGTAATACTTTAAATAGAGCACTGGGTTTGCAATCAGGAAGAATCATGTTTCTGAGTTCAAATCTGACCTCAGACACTTATTAGATGTGTGATACTGGGCAAGTCATTTAACCCTATTTGCCTCAGTTTCCTCATTTGTAAAATTAGCTGTAGAAGGGAATGGCAAACCACTCCAGTATTTTGTCAAAGAGAATTCCAAAGAGTTAAACATAACTGAAGTGACTAAACAACAATATGTGTGTTTTTTTACATAACCAAGTTGTTTCCGTTAACAGAAAGTAAAGTAAAAATCAAAATACCTTTGATTGTAGATTGTTAGAAATTGAAAGGGATTCAGTTCTACTAATGTTAAAATCCAGTTCAACATTAGTCTCAAATGAGTCCAACTCATCCCCACTTGTGGTCCCTGGTGCTGAAGAACTGTGGGCCTCTGGAGGGTAGCAGATATGGGTCGGTTCAGAATTCCCTTCTCCTTCACTGTCAGCATCCAGGGCATCAAGGCTTGAACTGAAGTACAAAATGCACAATGTTTTCCTATTATACACATATCAAATGTTAAAAGGTACCTTTGAGATGACTAGGCTCAAAGGTATCAAACTCCAAACTTGGCAAGAGTGCTACTGAATCAGATTAAAACATAACCGGAAAGTGTTAAAAATCAATAAAAATATGATGCAACTTAGGTATGCTGTGGTATTCTAAGTTAATATGCAGCTTACAGAGATCCATTTGTATTTGAGTTTGGCACCATTGGTCTAGGCTAATCTCTCATTTTAAGAGATGTAAAATTACTGGTCCAAGGACACACAGCTAGTTAGTGGAAAAACTGCAAATGCAACCCAGGCAAAAGAACAGATGATAAGACTGGAAGACTTTTGAGGTCATCTGTTTCAACTGCTTCAATTGTTAGACAAGAAAATATATATTCAGAGAGCTTATGTGGCTTGTCGTAGGAAATGGTATCAAAGGATCAGACTTGAGAGTCAAACCTAGATCCTCAAGCTGTGGGTCATCTTGTAATGGGCTCTGGGGATGCAAAGAAAGATAAAAATATGATCTCTTCCCTCAAGGAGCTCATGGGGAATACAACATGGAAACAACTATGTACAAAATACAAGAAAGATACAGGATAGATGGATACAAGATAATCTCAGAGGGAAGGGGAAGGACTGGGAAAGAACTATGAAGACAGAAAATGCAACACTCCTTCAATTGTGCATTATTCAGTCTAAAACTCCATCTTGCTACCCAATAAACTAATTAAAGACACAAATTGCTATGTCAACAATATCTTATAATTCTTCATCCAAACCCACTAGTGAGGCAAAACTTTGAGCAAAGAATTCTTGTGTCCATTCTCAAAGTTATTTATTTGTTTTCTTGTTTGTTTTATAGTTTGGTGATTGTGTCCAAATTTCTTTTTCCAAAAAATAACTTTCCTCTCTAGTTAAAAAGCAGTTAGAGCATTCTGAGAGGTAAAAGCTGCTTTCAATTAATCATTCTCTCTGCTTCACTTTGTTGTTTTAAAATTTTTTTAGAAGCCATCCTCCAAATATTTAAAATGCAGACAAAACAGAGTCACTTGACAGCTTTAATGTCATTCTCTGGGGGAAATCTGCATTCTGAAATATGTGATGTGATCATTCTTACCCTTGCCCTTCAGCTGGATGCCTCATGGAAGCATGTATAAGATACCAAAGAATAATTCAAAGATCAATGCATCCTCCTTTACATCTTTACTTCATCAGATAATTTACCAAATTAATAGCTCCATTCCATCTGGAATTTTATCTTATTTTTGTTACCTTCAGATTTAAATGAAAATAAAGGAACTAATAATTTATATTACAATTTTATTTCATTTCATTTTAAACTCTAAACAAATCATCTCAACACCCTTCCTGAAATTAAAATACTTGTACTACAAGGATATATGTCTTTATTGATATGTGTATCATCTTCACTGATGCAAATTGTAGTCTCCTTCCATGCCTTAGAAAGCACACTTTATGAATAGCTTTGACTCGAAAAATGTATCATCTACTGCAGTGAGAAGCCAGTATGAATTAACAAAGGCTGGTTCCTTTAACCAAAATGGACATCAGGCTAACATGGAGCCTTGCTCACTAGATAGGATTTTCTAGGGTAGGGGCTCCATGATCACCATCTTCCAGAATTCAAATACCCAAACCAGGATGAAATATTAGAACAGTATTTTATTGTCTATAAACTTTTTTATCATTGCTATATCACAAGTAATTTTATCTTTCTTACAAAAAATCTGGTAGAGTTGGTGAGAGGGCAGATCAGGTAAGAATTTATGAAGTACATACTACGTGCTAGGCACTGCATTGGATGCTGGGGATGCTGAGATAAAAGATGAAACAATTGCTACTCTCGAGGACTTTTTATTCTAACTAAAGAGACATAGACATGCATAAGGACATACAGAAAAAATATAAAGAGAAGAAATATAAAATAATTAAATACAAGGCAATTTGGAGAAGAAATATTAGCAGTTGGAGAGATCATAAGGAAAGGCTTCCTGTGGAAGATGGTGCTTGAGCTGAAACTTGAAGGAAGAGAGAGACCTCTCTTAGAGATAAAAAAACAAATTCCTTCCAGGCAAGGGGAACAGCCATGCAAAAGAATAGGAAAGGAAGAGGGAATGCTATATATGCGAAAATGAGAGCAAACCACTCTGGCTGAACCACAGAGTACAGAAGAGGGAGTAGTAGGGAGATAAATGAGGAACAGTTTGTGAATGGTTTTGAAAGCAGAGGATTTTGTATTATATTGCATCATATCAAGTCAGATATATCTCATATTATATTATACTATATTATATTGTAGAAGCAATTGAAAGTCACTGGAATTTACTAAGAAGGGGATAACATGGTCAGGAAAATCTCTCTGGTAGCAATGTGGAAGATGGAGTGGAGTGGAAAAAAACTTGAGGCAGAGAGACCAATTTAGAGGTCATTTCAAAAGGCCAGGCCAGAAGTAGTTAGGGCCACTGGGATAATGGAATTCTCATTAAATTTTTATTTATCATTTCATATTAGAAGTTATAAAGAAATAAACGGCAAGACTCAGCTAGATATTTGAGTGAGGGAGAATGAGAGCTCTAGAAAAATGCTGAAAATAACACCAAATTGAAAGATGGAAAGAAAGGTGGTGCATTCTTCCAAAATAGAGAAATGCAAAGAACTAGGACAAGTAGGGGAACGAGGAGGGAAAAGCTATTAATTAGTCTGTTTTGGACAATAGAACATCTAGTGAGTCACAGAACAGATACTTTGACTTATGTAACTTTGAACAAATGTGGATTTATGCATTTTTTTACTACAAGTTGCTTTATATGAGAAGGAATAGATCAGGTTTCAAAGCCTTAAACTATTCCAAAATCACTATTATACATAAGAAAATTGGGCAGTAATACTAGCATACTTGGGGAACATAAAACATGTCTAAATCTCCAATGGCTGTGTTTGCTCCAAATGGACTGTTTGGGGGAAAGGAATAGTTTAAAGCTGTAGCTTCCTAATTCACCATGATAATGTTTTGAATTTTATAAAGTTGTTTTTCCAAATAGAAGTTCAGTACTGTTAAAATATTAACATACAAAAAAGGTCAGTCTTTGAAATCATTTTATGATAATTTAATTGTAATTTAAAAAAAAAAATCTGCTGTGTAGTTTTTCACTTCAGCAATACTTTTACTGGAGGAAAGGGAAAAAGAAAAGATTTCTCATCTTTTAACTTTTCTGGAATCCATAAACTACTGGGTTCTTTAATAACTCAAGAAAATCAAATGGTTGACTGACTGCAATAACATTCTAGCCTCCAGCACAAGACTTTCAGATTATATAGTCTATCTTTCTATCTTTAAAAACCAACCTAGGAGTAATGAAAGAATTGATTTACATAACACAATTTAAGGGTTGTTTTCCCTATGGAATCAAACTAATTAAGTTACTAATTCACTTTACTAGGTTACTGATCTCTAAAACTCCAAAAGCATAGAAATATGCTTCAGGATGACTTTACTCCATTAGAGTTACTTCCTATATGATCTCTAATTAACAGTGACACTAGCCTAGCTTCTCCTTATAAATAACACTTCATCTTTCCATGTGTGCCTTTCCATTGGCAGTCCATATTCTTGTCATATTCTCCCTCCTCACTTTAGACTTTTGGCTTCCCCTAATACTCAGCTTCAATTCCACATTCTGTGGGAAGCCTTAGTCTCATAGAAAAGCTTAATCCAAATGAAAAAAACTCTGCTAAAATTACTGAGAAGGAAGAAAGCTAAAACTTTTGATCTTAAATTAGTGTAACTAATCAGTGACATTGAAGTCAATAAGACCACTAGTTAGTGTCTACTAACTAGTCATGTGACCCTGAAAACACACTCAGGGCTCTCCAGGCCTCAGTTTCCTCATCTGTAAAATAAAACAAAAATGAAATCCTTTAACTTATTAAATTTTTATTTTTATAATTATTTATGTGCAAATATGGGATCATATATGACCAGAATCTAAAAGAAAATAGCCTTTACATTATAATAAAAAGGGAAGAAAGCCAGAATTAAAAATATCTTTTTTATTAACTCTTATTTTAATGATATTTATATTCTACTAATAACTCTACTAATCATTTCTTTTATATTGAATGGATTTTTAAATGTCTTTCTTTTAGACTACAGATATAGTTCATAATAAGAAGACTTTAAAAATCTTATGAAAACTTTCAACTGAGAAAAATCATAGTTGGATTGGTTTTTCTGAAATTGACCTTGCCAGATTAATTCTTACACTTAAATGAGATTTCTGACTGTTTCTCCAAAGTGTAACTTCTTACCTTCTTTTCTTCAATTGATTTTGCTCCTTTTCAAATTCCTGCAGGTTGAAAGGAAGATGTGAACTTGCTGTACACAAACTGGTAGGAGACAGGAAAGGCTGTCGACCTCCACTGTTTACTGCTATTTGACTGTTTTCACTTAATGCAATATCTTGGCTGGTTTCCTTGGGCAAACCATGTGCACAGTTCTGAGACAGCAAAGTTGAATTCGTGGATTCTGGGCTGGATTGGGCAGTCAGACCCTCCACATTAATATAATTAATATCCAAATCACCAACCTGAAGTTTGAAATTTTAAAATGTGGTAAAGGAAAATAGATAATATTAGCATCACTAAAAATTAACTTTTTAAAAATTAGAACACGGCTTAAGAATTCAGTTAGTAACCATTCAACAATGAGATGAACCAAATCAGTTCCAATTGTTCAATAATGAAGAGAACCAGCTATATCCCGTGAAAGAACTATGTGAAATGAGTGTGAGCCACAACATAACATTTCCACCCCTTTTGTTTTTGTCTGCTTGCATTTTTGCTTTCCTTCTCAGGTTATTTTTACCTTATTTCTAAGTTCAACTTTTCTTGTGCAGCAAAATAACTATATGGATATATATACACATATATTGTGTTTAACATATACTTTAACATATTTAACATGTATTGGACTTCCTGCCATCTATGGGAGGGGATGTAGGGAAGAAGGGGAAAAGTTGGAACAGAAGGTTTTGCAAGGGTCAATGCTGAAAAATTACTCATGCATATATCTCGTAAATAAAAAAGCTATAATAAAAAATTAAAATTAAAATTAAAAAAAGAAATTATCTCCTATATTATCCCTATTTTATATGAACAGCTAAATGATTATTTTAAAGGCAAACAAGTTTTTGCAAGAAGATTTAGCCTTGATCTTCCATAATTCTGAAAGGGAAATACAGTAGTTCCCAGCTATATTGACATAAGGAGATATGTGCCTGCACAAACATCATACCCTCTCACTTCCCAGAAGCTTCTGTGTAGATTCCACAGTATAATGACATTGTTCAATTTGTACTCCAGTCAGATAGCAAAAGGATGGAAATCTAGTGGGAGTGATAGGATACTGGGTTGGAGAAACCCAGAGACAGTAAAAGAGAGGTAAAAGACATGCCAGTAGCAGGGAGAGATATGTGAGCAAGCTTCACTTATAGTTCCTAAAAACCCAGTACTCCTTAACCAGCAGTGTTATACTTAGGAGTCAGCACAACTAAAATCTATGGATACAAGGCTAACACTCTGCTAGGAGAACATTGATATAAACTTCTTCCATTTTATTAAAGAAACAAGGGGGCTGATTAAAGACTAATAGCACTCACAAGAGGCATTTGGTGGTGGCAGTGATTTGGGAATGGGTGCCAAAAGCTTTTAGCACTTGATTTTATTCCTTGTTATTAAGATGGCATTCTAATTTAATTAAATAAATTTGTTTTGAATTAATGTGTCATCTGTCATGAGCTGGTATAAAGAAATAGATTGGGGGGAATGGAGCTGTGATTTTGCTTTTAACAGATATGTGCCTCAACACTACCTACAGCTGGAAGTAAGTGAGGTGAGGTATTAAGTTTGGGGAATGGGAATCATAAATTTTTAAATCCTCAGTAATCCTACTATCTAATTTAAGAAACTTTTTCTTGGAATTGCAATTGAAAATCAAGTCATCAGTACAATAATGTAATTCACTGACCTATAAGAGAAGAGGGATAAGTTTAGATGTTTTAAAAAGGTTTTTTGAAAGGTATTATTCAAACTTTTTCAATTGTTTCCAGAAAATTATTTTCTCAAACAGGCAGGTAAATAACCTAGATGGGTTATCTGCCACCTGGTGGTTGATAGAATAACTTAGCAACATTTTTAGGAAATTGTGTGAGTTGAGAGGGGAAACAGGGAAGGAGGCAGGATGCTTGCCAGGCCATTGATAGAGCAAAGAACAACTCAATATATTTCAGAATTGTACTCTGTGTGCCTTACAGTATTTTATGACCAAAATGGAAACAAGAACAGACAGAATCCACTGATTTTATAGTATTAATCAATGTATGTATGTATATATGCCATTCATAGTTAATAAAGCATGCTGGCTATGCTGATAGATCATAGTAGATGATGTAGAAACTAGATTATATATATTTTACATATATATAACATATTGTTATGTATTATGTATGTTTATATATATATATATACATATATATATATATATCTGTTAACAAAGCTCCTCAGAAAACTACTCAGTCCCACATTTAATAAATGTTCTTATTAAGCATGACATCCATTATAGTTATTAAACCAAAGTTAAACCTTATCCAAAATTATTCCAAAGACAAAGGAATCTTATTCTAATCTCATGCTGGAAAGAGAGGGAAAACCGTGTTACACAATATATTAGTCGATGACTTGTCTTTATTCAGTAAATGCACCCAGATTCAGCATTTAACAATGAAGTTGCATAAAGAATATAGAATCTGAGAAAGAATAGAAGCAATGTAAAATTCAATGAGTACCCATTTTAAATAGCAGAACAGAGTTAAAACTTAGAAATTATAATGGATTCAAAGTATATCACAACTAATTACTCTGTCTTGCAAAAACGGTACCAAAACACTCTGGTTTGTATCCAGAAGTTGGCACTCATGGAAGCACAGTATCATTTCGCAACATTTTAGGCTTCTATTACTATCTATATATTTGACTTGCTACAAAAGGGAATCTAAGAATGTCTCAAAGTTAAACCATACAAAGAACAGCTGAGATTGACAGAAATTTTAAAGATACACATCCCAGACAGAGCTCTCCAGCCAGAAACCTCAATAAATTAATTTAACAACAATGAAGATAATGAAGTGTTTAGCATCAAGGTGAAATTTAACATGGGCAAATTTAAAGTTTTACATGTGGATTCGTTCAAATAATCAACTTCATAAGTACAAGATCGGGGAGGCATTGCTAGACCATGAGTCATTCGAACAGGTCTTGGGGATTTTAGTAACCATTAAGTTCAACAGTAGTTAATAATGTGATGTAGCAACAAAAGAGCTAAGCAATCTTAGACTGTGGTCCAGCCTAACCCCATTAAATCTGGAGTGCTGTGCTTGTTTTCTAGACATTCTGAGTAATACTTTAACAAGAAGGAGAACAAGAGAGGGAAGTTAAGGGGAAGTGAGGGAAATATCTATTAAAAAGCCTACAATGTGGTAAGAACTATCTTATGTGCTTTAAAATATATTATTTCATTTGATGCTCCATGACATCCATTCTACAGTTGAAAAAACTGAAGCAGGGATAAAGTTATTTTCCAAGAGTCTCACAGTTTGTCTGATGCTCGATTTGAACTCAGGACTTCCTAATGTCAGGCTCAGTATTCAATCCACCCAACTGGAGAGTAACTAGGAAGGGACTTAAGATCATGCATTTTCAGAATCAGTTCAAGGAAATGAGAATGTTTGGCCTAAAAAAGAGAAGATTTAGAGAGAAAGGCAGGATACCCCTCTTCAAGTTCTTGAAGGGTTGATGTGCAAAACTAGAAGTAATAGGGGAGAGTTTCATAGAAAAAAAGAATTAGATTTCCTATGAGGGAAAAATTCCTAACAAAAAGAGCTTTTCAAAAGTAGAATAGATTGCCTCATATGGTACTGGAATGTCCCTCATCAAGGTAATTAAACAATTGTTGGACAGCCATTTCTTGTCCACAAACTGTTGGACAACAGCTATATTGTAGAAGAGATTCGTATTTAAGTATGGATGGCTTCTGGAATCTCTGATGGCCAATTCTATAATTCTGTGACATGTACTCAAGCAAGAGTAGAAATAATCGGAATGAAGTCACTTCTCTCATTTTTTTAGGGTCTAACAGGTTAAGGGAAATACACAATGGCATATCTTTTACTTCTACCATTTGCTAACTTTAAAAATGGAAATAGACCAACCTTGTAAACAGAGCATCAATGTTAAGAACCTTACCTGATTGATCACCATGCAATTTGCATAGACTTCATCACTGCCATTGAGCATGTTGGAAAGCTGAGATGCAGCAAGGAAAGTTGAGTTTTTAGATTTTTTGAGAACATCAAAAGAGTGGTGTCGTTCTAGAAATGGGAAAAAGCAATACATAAATAATAAATATTATATATTTATATATAAGTAAATCACTTGCTTTGGTTGCTCAATTTCTTTCCTCCTTTATACAATTAAGAAAATCAAGTTCATATTTGTATTGAGCACTGTGGTATGACCCTTTGGCTTTTGGCAATACTCAGGGAACAAGTCATTTTAGAAAAGCAACTTTCCAGGTAGCTTAGTGTTTATTCTTTTCGGTCCCAACATTCCTTTTTATTTTAATGGAAATTAAAAATTAGAAATTTATTTTAATGGAAACATTTCTTAAATGTATTTTACTTACATGTCTTTTAAAACAAAGCAGAATGACCATAACAATCTTTTCATAGTGACTAAAGGACATAATTATGGATATTATTTATTGTACTAAGATAAAGACCCAATTAATAGTTATATACATTTGTCCCCACATTAAATAGCCCCAAGTTGCTCTGATCTTTTAGTTATATCTGCTATTTTTAGTTTTTTCTGTCTTCTTTGTTGTTAAGTTGGCAGCTATCACTTTTCACTGTTATAAAACTATGTGTCTTCTTACATCCTCCCCACTCCATACAACATGTTGCTTCTAATCTATTGAAAGTTTAAAAACTACCTAGCTGAATTTGATAAATTTTTTACAACGTAAAAACAAAATAAGCTCTAAGTGAAAACTCTCTTAAAATACATGTAATGTATGTGAATTTCAGTGCATGGGCTATGTGATATATAGTTTGCTGTTTGGAGACATTTTTTAATATGATCCCTAGTTCTCAGTCATATTCAAGAGAGAAAAGGTTCCAGATTAGTGAAATGTCATATTAAGAATAGAGAATCAGATTTAAGCATAATAAATAAAATAACATTACTCTTATACCAAAAAAAAATTCTAAGAGGAGTTTCTAGAATAGCCAAGCATTATCTACGGAGGCAGTGTGACTTAGTTGAAGTGGCTATTAAACAGAGTGCCAAAGTATGTAGGCTTTCTTCCCAGCCCTAACATGTGGTTGCTAGATCTCACTGACCTTAGATTCTGCGTCTATACCTGTCTTTCCCCACCCCATCTAAGCTACTAAAATAGATTCACGTGCAAAATGCTACTCAAAAAGAGTACACAAAAAATTATTATTTTCATCCATATGCAATTGCCTTTTTATAAGATCCAATACCTTTCAATATAACACAAAGACAGCATATTATTCACAATTATAATTTTCTTGTAACTTATGATTCAGTCTAATTCCAAATGCATAAAAAGAAAAACAAGTTGGCAAGTACTTGACATGTTCTGAAATATTAACAATTTCCCATTTGTCATTTTAAAAGTATCTATAAATATCTGAACATGACTTTTACCAAAAAAAAATAATTTGGTCAAACTATTCCATGATGTTTCTTGTTTATAAGTTGACAATTTAATAAAAATTCTGACATGGCTACTACAAAACTAGGCTATCTAATTATTAATCAATTTCCTATAGTTACCACATTGCAAAGTACTAATTAGAATGTCTCAGGAGTCAGTAAGATGAATGGGGAGATTCAATGTTAACAAAAACAACACATTTTATTGTCATTAACAAGGTTTTTAAAAATATATCTATGAAATGGTATTTTCTACAACTACATAAGGTTCTGAAATGCTCAGTCAGCAAGGGCTTTGTAGGAATAGACTATGAAACCTCATTGTTTGAAGTTTACTTGAGAAAAGAACAAGGACCTAGAAATGTCCCTTGGGTAAAGAATATACCACTCAGCTTCGTATTCTCTCCCAAGGAAGAAAATCTATCTGGTCAGAAGTCACAAAGGAGGCTCACAAAGATCACATTTGTGGGAACAAAGTAATCTATCTATGGCGGAGCTTATCCAGTTACTCTGAGCATCTTAGTAGACTATTTGACTTTTGCACCATTAATCTGATTATCTCTTTGGACAATGATGGCTAATGAAATGAAATACTTTGAATTGGCCATTCTGAGGCATAGACAAGACTAAGAGACTGAAAAGACTCAATGGTATAACTGCCATATTGCTGGTTCGGTAATTCTTTCTCTGAAGCAAGCCCCTTGTTTTAAAGTTTGTTTCATTTCAACTCCACAAACATCACGTCTCCCCTATTATAAGCTCATCACCTGAAATTTTGTCATTTTGGAGATTGATTCAGCTTTCAGAAGAAGCATCAACTCATCATCCTCAGGCCTCTCCCCTTTGACTGGAAGGCTAGAGGGTAGATTAATTAACTTTTCCCAAGGTCTCTCTTTATAGAATACTCAGACTTTTAAAACTAACTTCATTTATCAAAAGCTGCTTTGCTTGCTTACCACTCCATGAACATCATGTCCCACTTAAGTACCCATCCCCCTTTTCACAACATACTTTTATATATTGTCTTCTCCCATCAGATTGTAATTTTCTTGAGAATGGAGATCTATTTTCATTTTCCTTATTTGCATCTCTAGTGTTTATAATTGTCCCTGGAATATATCAAGGACCTAATAGTGCTTATTGATTATTTAAGGGGAAATGCTGTCCTAGAAATGTGTAGCTTAACAAGATCAAGATTTCTTCATGTTACTTTCTATTATTCATTCCATGTACTCAGACTTGCCATTTATTTTTCACTATTTCCTCAGCAAAAAAAAATGAGCACAATTCTTAGCATCTCCAGTCTAATTTAGAGTAGAGATCTTACAGGATCTATATTTTAAAGGGCCCACCCAAATCACTAGCCTGGAAAAAAGTGAACACAATCTAATAACCAGAAAGGATAAGATTGTTAAATAAAGAATCACCTGCCTGGGGCAGTGAGAATTCCATCCAAAATAGAGCATGAATAATATGTACTATTAATATACAGTCTTCAATGCTAGCCAAATCAGATTTACTGGATAATGATCTTTTGAATAATAAGCGGCAGATGCATATAGCTGAAGTGTCTGATTTTAGTAATGAAAGTTACTACACCCCATTATTATAGGTCAGACTATTATAGGTCAGTTGTGGCTGATTTTTAATGTGATCTATAATAATTTTTCAATAAATGAAGCTTCATGACTTCCAATATGCATCATATTTTTCAGGAACAAACTTGGTTAACACATTATTGCTAAACAAATATCCAGGGTCTTTTCTAATGAACAAATAAAACAATTCATAATTAATGTGTACTATTTAAGTATCTCTATTAAGTGTTTAAAGTATGCAGCATACTGTTTGACCCTGGATGAGATACAAAGTTTATATAAAACAAAGTTTCTATCCTTATGAAGTTTACAGTCTGCTAGGAGATCACATATAAATTTTTCATATATAAATAAAAAAGCTTCTTTTCTGGAAAATTAAGCATTGGTAAATTATTTATTTACATAATTAATTTGTAAATGCTTAATTTTTAAAAAGAACATTTTATACCCAATGAAAAATAAGAAACTTCATCTCCTTTCTTGTCTGAACTATCATGAATTCTCAATTAGGGACATAGGTTTTATTGTATTGTCAAATTTAAAAGAAAAAAGATTCAAACTAATACTAAATTACTTCAAGAGTTCAGTAAAAATTCATAAAGGGACAAAGAACCCTTTGCTAAATAAGGAGAATAGAAACCTGAAGGCAATTTTCTTTAGTTACTCTTTTTGGGGGAGAGATAGTTGAGGTTAAGTGACAGTAAGTGTCTGAGGCCATTTTTGAAGTAAGGAAGCTGAGTTTTCCTGGCTCCAGGACTAGCATTTCTATGGCATTACTAGCAATTTCTTTACTTACTTTTTTTTTTAAAGAACTGCTCTCTTTTTCTTCACATTCATTACTAAATAGATCCCGCCCAATGAGTTTTTACTTTTATCAAAAATGTGAAAAGAAGAAAAAAAGGGATGACAAAAATTAACCAATACATAGATATGACCTTTTTCATTCAAACTTCAGCTTGTATAAAGGAGCTTTTTTTAAAAATGCATGCTAGTCTGGGAGAAACTAGATATATTCCAATTATCTTACACCATTTATCAAAATATGGTTAAAATGGATATAAAGGGATATATTATAAGTACATTTTAAGAAAATAAAACACATTACTTATCAAACTTAACAAACTTATGGATTGAAAAAGCATTTATGAGTAAAAAAGAGTTAGATAGCATTGTGAGACATGAAACAGATAGTTGTGCTTATATTAAGTTTAAAATGTTTTGTACAAATTAAATTAATGTAATCAAGATTAGAAGGAAAGAAGAAAATGGGGGGAGAATTTATAATGAGTTCTTTATAAAGGTCTCATACCTCAAATATAGAATGAACTTTGTTAAATTTTAAAAAATATATGATTCATTCCCCAACTGATAAATGGTCAAAGGATATGAATAGGCAGTTTTTTGGATAAAGAACTGAAAGGTATATATGTAATAATGTGAAAAGATATGTTCTAAAATATTCATTGCAGCTCTTTTTTGTTGGCAAAGAACTGGAAATTCAGGAGTAGCCATTACCCGGGGAATGGCTAAACAAGCAGCGGCATCTGGTTGTTATGGAATACTATTGCACAAGTTGATTTTAGAAAAACATAGAAAGGCTTACATGAAATAGTAAAGAGTAAGATGAACAGAACCAGAAGAACATTGTAGACAGCAACAGCAATGACATTCAAAAAATAATTGTGAACAAATAAGCTATTTTGGGTATTATAAAGATTCAAATCAACTACAAAGGATCTATGATGGAAGATATAATCCATTTTCAGAGAATGAACTGATAAATGTAATATGGTTGTGTGAGTGTGAGTGAGTGAAATAGTAGTTTTCTGTAGTGTAGAGTAGTGAGGGAAGGAAACAGTTTGGAATACTGTAAGAAAAAATAAATTGTCATGTTGTTTTTTGTTTTTTTTAAAATACATCCTAATAGGAAAAATCCACCTATCACCACCTCAAAGAGATCCTTTGTAGAAAACACATATGAATATTATTGCCAAATTTCAAAACCCCCAGATCAAAGAGAAACAAGAAAAAAACAATTCAAATACAGTTAGAATTGTACAGTACTTATCAGCAGTATAATAAGACTGTAAGTTCTGGAATCATATATATCATATTATATATACTGGCAATCATATCATATATACTGGCAATCAAAAGAACTAGGCCTGTAACCAAGAAATATCATATCTAGCAAAATTATCTATAATTTTGAATGAAAAAATGAACATTCAATAAACTTGCAGATTTAGGGACTTTGTCTTAACTAAACCTGAAGTAAACAGAAAATTTTAACAAATAAGAGTCATATAAGATTAATTTCTTTGAAATTAACATGGATAAATTGCTTTTGTTTTTTTACATGGAAATATGTTCCTTGTGTTTAAAATTGACATCAGTAATTAGGTAGATCAAAAGAAAGATTAAAGAATAGTTGGATATGATCTGACTTTGAAAAAGCAAAACTCCCTAGGAAAAGGTAAAAATAGTAATTATGTTATACAAATGAGGTACAAAAGGAAGAATGGACATAGACATTAAAAAGGGGAGGAAGGATCTTGCTTCTGAAAATCTATTCACATCAGGAACATGTTATATAGACAATATTGCATATATACTATGAAGGATATAGGAATCTCCAAAAATTATTTTTAAAATAAGGGGGGATAAAAGATGGGAAGAAATAGGATACGGTAGCATATAGAAGGAAGTGTAGATTTATGGTAATGGGACAAGGTGTGTAGATTAATGATCAAGGGATAAAGCAAGGGTAGCATAGGATGAGGTGGGATACAGAAAAGCATTTAATTGGAGTGGGATAAGGTATGTAGATTAATGGGAATGGAATAAAGAGGGAAGGAAAGGGTGAGAGAAGATAATGGAAGGATACATGAGTGGGGGAGGTTAAATAATGGCAAGGAAAGATAAGGAAGAGAATTAAAGAGAAGTACTAGCAGGGATAAGAAATAAGAGATTTATAATTGATTTCAGACAATATCAAAGTTAAAGATTCAAACAAGAGAGAAATCTAAATTATATGTCAGCCATATTAATAGTATTTTAGATGCATGTTTACATATGCATATGTGTGCATATATCTGTGCCTGAGTATACGTGGGTATGTATGCAGTCTGTGTATGCCTGTATATAGATATATGTATATGTGCGTGACTAAGAGTAGATGTTAATGTGTATATATGTTTATGTATGCATATATATATGTGTGTGTGTGTATATGTGTATATATATATAATTTCTTCTATTATTATATATGCTTTCTTAGAAATAGAAATTTATAACCATGTATTAGGACATAAAGACCTCAAAATAAAATGCAGAAAGACAGAAATAGTAAATGCATTTTTTTTTTCAGATCACGATGCAATAAAAATTGCATTCCATAAAACGCCAGGGAAAAATAGACCAAAAAGTAATTGAAAACTAAATAAACTCATCCTAAAGAATGAATGGATGAAACAGCAAATCATAGACACAATCAATAATTTCATCCAAGAGAATGACAATAATGAGAAAACATATCAAAATTTGTGGGATGCAACCAAAGTGGTAATAAGGGGAAATTTTATATCGCTAGATGCTTACTTGAATAAAATAGAGAAAGAAAAGATCAATGAATTGGGCTTGCGACTATAAAACTAGAAAAATAACAAGTTAAAAATCCCCAATCAAATATCAAACTTGAAATTCTAAAAAATAAAAGGAGAGATTAATAAAATTGAAAGTAAAAAAAAACCTATTGAATTAATAAATATAATATAATATAATATAAATCCATTTATTTAGTACTATACCAATCAAACTTCCAAGAAACTACTTTACTGACCTAGAAAAAAATAACAATAAAATTCATCTGGAAGAAAAGGTCAAGAATTTCAAGAGAATTAATGAAAAAAAAAAAAAAAAAAAAAAAAAAAAAAGCAAATGAAGGTGGCCTAGCTATACCAGATCTAAAACTATATTATAAAGAAGCAATCATCAAAACCATTTGGTATTGGCTAAGAAATAAAGCAGTTGATCAGTGGAATAGGTTAGGTTCACAGAGCAAAATAGTCAATGATTGTAGCAATCTAGTGTTTCACAAATCCAAAGGCCCCACCTTTTGGGATAAAAATTCTTTTTTTGACAAAAACTGTTGGGAAAATTGGAAACTAGTATGGCAGAAACATTTTCCCATACATAACACTGTATACCAAGATAAAGTCAAAATGGGTCCATGATCTGTTCATAAAGAATGATATTATAAACAAACTAGAAGAACATAGGATAGTTTATGTCTCAGATCTATGGAGGAGGAAGAAATTTGTGACCAAAGAAGAACTTGAGATCATTATTGATCACAAAATAGATAATTTTGATTATATTAAGTTAAAAAGTTTTTGTACCAACAAAACTAATGCAGACAAGATTAGAAAGGAAGCAATAAACTGGGAAAACATTTTTACATTCAAAAGGTTCTGATAAAGGCCTCATTTCTAAACTATAGAGAGAATTGACTCAAATTTATAAGAATTGAAGTCATTCCCCAATTGATAAATGGTCAAAGGATATGAACAGACAATTTCAGATGAAGAAATTGAAACTATTTGTAGTCATATGAAAAGTGCTCCAAATCACTATTGATCAGAGAAATGCAAATTAAGACAACTGTGAGATACCACTACACATTTGTCAGATTGACTAAAATGACAAGAAAAAATAATGATGAGTGTTGGAGAGGGTGTGTGAAAACTGGTACACTGATACATTGTTGGTGGAATTGTGAACAGATCTAGTCATTCTGGAGAGCAATTTGGAACAATAATCAAAAAGTTATCAAACTGTGCATACTCTTTGAGATTACATCCCAAAGAGATTTTAAAGGAGGGAAAGGGACCCAATATGTACAAAAATATTTGTGGCAGCCCTTTTATAGTGGCAAGAAACTGGAAAGTGAATGGATGCCCACTAATTGTACAATGGCTGAATAAATTATGGCATACAAATGTTATGGAACATTATTGTTCTGTAAGAAATGACCAACAGGATGATTTCAGAAAGACCTGGAGAGACTTAAATGAACTGATGTTAAGTGACATGAACAGAAGGAGGAGATCATTATATATGACAGCAATAAGATTATATGATGATCAATTCTGATGTACATGGCTCTCTTCAACAATGAGATGGTTAAAACCAATTCAAATTGTTCAGTGATGAAGAGAGCCATCTACACCCAGAGAGAGGACCGTGGGAACTGAGTGTGGACCACACCACAGCATTCTCACTCTTTCTGTGGTTGTTTGCTTGCATTTTGTTTTCTTTCCCATTTTTTCTTTCTTCTTGATGTGATTTTTCTTGTAGAGCAAGATAACTATATAAATATCTATACATATATTGGACTTAACATATACCTGACATCTAGGGGAGTGAGTGGGGGGAAAGGGGAATAATTTGGAACAGAAGGCTTTGAAAGGATCAATGTTGAAAAATTAGCTATGCATACATTTTGTAAATAAAAAGCTTTAATAAAAAATAAATGGAAATTTATTAGTATATATTTTGAATCCTTCCTGATGTTCATGACAATATTCTGTTTGGTGTTGTTTTTATTTTCTATTTTTCCATTTTTCTTGTTTCTATTGGTTTTTTTCTTATTTCTTATTTTGTATTTATTCAATAAATAAATTTTTAAAAATTAAAAACAAAAAATGCATCCTAAACATTATTTTATATTTCAGTAAGTAGGCCTAGATTTCAACCAAACAAAAAGTTTTCTAATAAACCAGCAAGAGCTATCTCCAGCAATTAACAAAAGAGTTAATATGTTATATATGGGATTAGCATTGAAACACTGATAGGGAAATGAAGTCAATCGATTAGAATCATCCTCTGTTTCTTGAGAACAAATAAGAGAAAAATAAGATACTTTAACATGATTTTGTGTATTAGTGGACTGGGAACAATTTCTCATAGCAGAATGCTGAAAAGGAGGACAATAAAATCACTTGAAAAAACCCTAGGATCATTTTCTTTTCATTTATTTTATACTCTACTGCTTTACAATATATTCTAACTCATTGGTCTCCAAATCTTTTTGATCATGTAACTGTATCAGTAAAAAGAAATGCATTATCATGAATGGATACATATTTACATACATTTAAATTGCATATATATATATATATATATACATATATATATATATATATATATACATATACACTATTGTATACATGACTGTGTGTAGAAACAGTACAAAATATTTTAGAATAGACAAGGACAAGATAAAGATCAAATAATATTTAATCCTAGGGTCATTAGGGATCCAATAGAGTTTAAGTGGGGTAGTGACATGCTCGGATCAGTGATCTAATTGCTGTGACATAGGTGTGTGAAAGATGGATTGAGGGGTAAAAGCAGGAAGAGAGAAACCTTTAAGGAGGCAATGGAGGCAAAAACTCATTGTTGACTATGAGTGGAGAGAAGGGCACAGAAGCATCAGAGATGTTGTAAAGGTAGAAATAACAATGGTAGAAGTAGATAGTCCAATAACTAGACTTTGAATAAAAAGTACGAAAGAGAAATAGATTTGAGGAAAACATAATATGAGATTTGATCATAGCCCAGTCATGTCTATTTATCAAATACTAGTAAGTCTTCTATGGAAATTCCCAATGGCTCCTGCCCCAGAACATATAATGTCTACCCTTCTGAGGATACTTGTATCAGATTAAGGAGGCAGATGGGATACACTAATAGAGAGAGAGAGAGATTTTACTTTCATTGCTTCTGATGTGAATCCCAGTCCCAGTTATAATCATGAAAGTGTATAAGTCAGATAACAAAAGGGGAGTTTCCATAGCCAGAAAAGAAGGGGACAAAGAAGGATGAGAAGTGTGAGAAGTGATGGATGAGTAAAAGATTTGGTGTAGCTTTGTTGGAGAAAAGCCTGTGGATTCCCTGTTGAAGTTAGGATAGGATATGGCTCATCTCCCCACTCTCTTATTTGATGTGTCCCCTAGGATCATGATGGTACCACTGGTCTATGTAACCATGTAAATGGTGTTCAAAGCAAACCACTATTATCTGCATTTCTATTGTTGCCCTGGATGTAGGTAAATTGACATAAGAGGGATAATAAAATATATTCTTTGCTCATAGAAGGCAGAAGAATTACTGCTGGCAAAGCTAAGTGACACCATTGAAAGTTCCTTCCCCCTGTTTAGGTGAAAAAACTATCCAAGTCACAGGAAATGGAAGAAGACTGCATAAAGTCAGAATCTCACAACATGATGGAAAAAGTTTAAATACAAAGTTGCAAAGAGGTTATAGTGATAGATAGATACATAGACAGATAAGTAAATAGGTTTATGTATATATATGTATATATATATATATTTATAAACAACACAATTCAATACCCATTTCTATTTTTAAAAGACACTGGAAGCCATAGGAATGAAAATAAAGGTCAAAACTCGTCTTTCCTCCATGAAAGTAAATATTATTTAATTAGAGAATGTTCTCTTCCTCAATGTTTATGTCAACAAATATAGAGTGATGTGGAGCAGCAGGCTGACTAGTAGGGAGAAAATATTAAACAAAAGTCAGTGAAGGAGAGAAAAATTAGAAGAGAAGAAAAGTGAGAAAGAGAATTCTTTCTCAAAGGGAAAATTTGCCACCAGCAAAAAGTTTGTTTATTATATTCCAATAATAAGTCAAGATAAGAAAAATATTCTGAACGCAGCTAGAAGTCTAAATATGAACAGAATTTTTACTTCATATTATATTCATCAACTCTCTATTCTGCTTGATTTAATTTTGGTCCAATCCCAGAGACGTGGTCCAGATCAATTCTTCAGACTCTCTTAAAATCTGACTGCCCTGGTGAAATGTTAATGAATTGAAAATTACCCTATAGGTAGGGATCCATAGTAAGAGTTGTCTTCAAATAGCCCACGGAATCAGAAAAACTAGCCTCTCCTTGAAACAAGCCACAATCTTTATTTTATCCTGGAGAAGACAAGTAGGTGGCCAACCCTAAAATTCCATCAACAAATAGTGGGGAAAGAAAGTATTCTTACTTAAGCTAACTTATACTTAAAAAAAATGTTTCAAATAATTTTACTTGGATCTCAGTTTTAGATATATAGTGCTGTGGAAAATTGGATTTTATTTTTGCTTTTGGAGACAATCAGGACTAAGTGACTTGCCCAGAGCCACATAGCTAATAAGTGTCTGAGGCCCAATTTGAATTTATGTACTCCTCACTTCAAGAGCAATGTTCTATCCACTGTACCACTTAGCTGCCTATACATATATATAGTTTTGATCATGTTAAAGGAGAAACCTCCTATGTCTATAATTTTGGAAAGGAAGCGTGATAACTACAAGCAAGTGTAAATTTTGCCAAAAGCTTTTTCTGCATCTATTAAAATAATCATATGGAATTTTTGCTATTTTATTATTTATATGTGTAATTTTGTTAGTTGTTTTCCTAATATTGAAATATCTTTGAACCCCTGGAATAAATCCAATTTGGTCATAATAGTCCACATGGATATATTACTGTATTATCCCTACAAGAATTTTACAAGTATCAATATTCATTATGGAAATTAGGTTATAGCTCTGTTTCTTTGCTTTGTCTTTCCTTGGTTTGGGTATTTAAAACATATTTGTCTCAAAGGAGTTTAGTACTGTGCCTTTCTGTTTCTTAGGATCATTTTTTAAAAAACAGAAATAATAATAGTTATTTTAATGTTTGAAACAATTCATGTTTAAATCCATTAGATCTGGTTATTGTTGTTATTTTCTTTGCCAGTTCATTTATGCCTTGCTCAATTTCTTTATCTGAAACTGCCTTATTTAGGGTTTCTAATTTTTGTTTTGTTAGTTTCAGCATTTAATATTTTTTGCAGATATTCATCCATTTTGGGGGGCATATAATTGCATTAGTAGTTTGTGATAATTCTAATTCTTTTGCGTTTCAATCCATTTTGTTCATTTTTTTATTTCAGTAGTTTTATTTTCCTCTCTTTTTCTTGATTGGGTTAATTAATGGGTTATTGATTTTCAGTCTATTTAAAAAGCCAGCTCTTGGTTTACTTGGATAATTTTAATAGCCTTTTATATTTGTTTCTCTATTTCTCCTCTAATTTTCACATTTGAATAATTTCTGTTTTGTTTATGTTCTAAAATTTTAATTGCATCCTCAAAGTTCATTGAATCTCTATTTTGTCAATAGGAGCTCTCAAAACTACAAATTTTATTCTGCCATCTCATTGTTATAAGCTTCAACATAATTATTTATTGTTTCTATGACGTACAATTCAGAATGTCATTCCTTAGTCTTCCGTATCTTTTGTTCATGTTGTTCATATTTCTTGTATTAATCATTTTTGTTGTTGTTCAATCATGTCCAATCCTCTATGACCCCATTTTAGGATTTTCTTGGCAAAAACACCGGAGTACTTTGCCATTTCCTTCTCCAGGTCATTTTATGGATGAGGAAACTAAGTTAACACCTTTAAGTGACTTACCTACATATCTAAGGCCAGATTTGAATTTGGGAAGATGAGTCTTCTAAATACAGGACCAGCATTCTATCCACTGCGGCACCTAGCTGCTTTTGGTCATCTATAAAGAATTGTTTATTGTTGCTGCCTTTTTAAATACAATTTCAAGGACATTTTTCTAATTTATCTGGTTAGAGGAAGTGACAGATAGCAGAGTAAGATTAACCTAAAACAGTTTGCTATCTTGGAAGGGATAACAAATTTGGAGGGGACCTGAGTTCGAATCCTTTTTCTGCAACTTACTATGTGATCCTGAGTAATGATTGAACTAGATGGTCTCCAAAATCTTTTCCAGCTCTAATTCTACTACCATATAAAAATATGATCCTACAATTTTCCCAAGATTCCTGCTGTTCAGTTTAAAAAGACATACTTCCTATATATGATCATGTTACTACTGTTTCAAAAATCTTCAATAGCTCCCTTTTTAATCAAGTTCATACTTCTTGTCTAGTATTTGAGATACTCTACAATTTGCTACCACTCCTACCTGAGATTACCTTCTCCATTTCCTCTATAATAAGACAAAAATCCTTCTTGCAACTGAAATACCTACTCATGTCACCAATTGCAATACAATCTCTACAAAAGCCCAGTTCAAATGCTCCCTCTTACAGGCATAAAAGCCTTACCTGATCAGGTCCTTACCAGTGACCACTGTCCCAGGCACTTAAGAAAGATGTGTTGATCTGATTTGACCTTGGTTTTTGTATACCATGTGGCATTTTATTGGTACCTCTCTCAATACACTTATAGAATAGTATATATTGTGATTATATTAGGATATTTAGTCGAGAGACAACATAACACATAGCCCTCTAAAATTTGTAATCATTATATTGCAGTGGTATTACCCTTTCCTTGTCTTCAGTTACTACTTTCACTTGCTTCTCATTATTCTCATATTTGGGCTCTGTGGTAATACATATATTTACTATTTCTTTCTTTTTCCTCTTCAACTCCAAATTTGAATCCTACTTCTAACATTTGCTATGTGCCTATTGGCAAGTCATTTAACTCTGTGTCCAAGTGTTTTCATCTACAAAGTTAGGATATATAATACCCACTTTGCCTACCTCAAATGTGAGGATTAAGTAAGATAATGTACATAAGGCATTTTTTTCTTAACTAAAATTTCTAACACCCTCTTGCACCTAGCAAAATACTCTGCATGCAGTAAGTATATACTATATGTTAATTTTGAATGAATAAAGGAATAGAATGAATAGAATAACAGATAATTACCTTATGTAAACATCATATTTGATCTCTGCCCTTGATTTCATATCTTTTGCCTCCTCCAGAACTTTACCTCATCAATTATTCTTGTCTCTTTATTCTTTCTTCCCTTATCTGTTCAACTCCTTCTGTCTCAAGAGATTTTCATCCTTCACCTTACCTATATCAAACTTCTTCAAAGAACAGTTGATACTCACCACCTCTATTATTTTCTCATCACCTACTTTTTGTGACCTGCCAGTAATGTAATTTTTGTCCTCACTACTTTTTGGATATTAACAATATCCAGATTTGGATATTAATAATCACCAAATACAGTAGTATTTTATAGTGTTTGTGGTACAGTAAAATTATTCATTTTTAAGGAGGGATAAAAGGGAAAAGAAAAAGAAGGAAACAGTTGATACCATTATCCTTGGGTCAATGAGAAGTGGAACTAGTAATTGAAAACAAGCAAAGGACAGTCAGTGTCCACTTAAAATGGTTCTGTGGTAGGTCTGCTAGCTTAATCTTTCCAATAAATAAAAAATCTAAAATGGATCCATGAGGAAAAAGAAAGGCAGAAGGAGAGAAAAATTCTGTTTGGGATACAAAATGATCAGAGTAGGATCTCAGATTTATAGAAACTGGAAGTAGGGAAGACCAGAAGACTACAGAGTCATAGAATCTAAGAGGAAATGTTTTTGTTTGTTTGTTTGTTTGTTTTTTAACCATGAAGGACTGAGTTAGCCATGAAGAACTAAGAGAATTTGTCAGGGGAGAAGAAAATAGAGAAAGCCAAAGATGAGAAAAGAGGTCAAAGTTAAAGAAATAAACAGTTTCCAAGAGGGCAAATCATTCAGATATCCAGATAAAATATGAGATGGAAGCATTGGGACCTAAAATACAAGAGGAAATGATACTGGGGGAAAGGGTCTTACCTCAAGTTAAAAGGGAGGGAACAGAAAAGGTTTTTTCCCATCCAAAATCTAAAAATAGATGCAGTTAACCATCCCAAGAATGGTTAGTATTATTATAAATAAGATGATGTTACCTATCTTGGTTTTAGATTCACACACTCTGTAACTGGGGACTACACAGCACTAGAACAGTGGGTTCTGGACAGCAGAAATGCCATGGCCTGGCCAACCCAATGCAGAGCAAAAGAGGGAAAATTGTGGAGGAGCATTTAAAGTCAGTGAATAAGATTTGACAGGAAGAAATTTCAGATAAGAAAAAGAAAAAGAAATGGGCATGCTTTCAGAAGAAATAAGAATAAAGGGTATAAAAGTACACGTTAAATAGGTTGACCTTGTTCTAAACAAAGAAAATAACTTTCTCTTTCTCAGATGTTAGAGCAAAAGAGACAAGGCCAAGAAGAGACGCAAAGTGACTTTGAGATGACATGGATAAGTGAGATAAGGATGTTCCCAATAAAAAGTCAAAATTTTCTCAGTAAAGTCATTTGAAGGCAAAGAAGGGTAGCTAAGAGGACTTGAAGAAAGGTTATTTGAGATCACAACAGAGAGTCAGTCTACCAGGGAAAAATAAAAAGATTTCTGTGCTTCAATGATGGCCCAGATAGAATCAGATAACATCAATTTATGGAAGACCAAATTGCAGGACTTCATTTAGCAGCCAACATGCAAGAATAGAGAAGTTGAAGTCAACTCAGAGTTGAGGACTGACAAAGCCTGCATGACCAAAACCAAAAGCAAGTCATTCAAGGGGAAAGAATGATGTATACAATTGAGCTGGTCAGCTGCTTATCCAGATTAGGAAAGATGAAATGTGAGTAAAAGAGGAAAGGACCATCATGTGCAAAATCTTTGTAGTGGAAAGGAACTGGAAATTGAGTGGATGCCCATCAGTTGAGGAATGGCTGAATAAGTTATGGTACATGAATGTAATGGAATATTATTACTGTTGTATAAGAAATAATAAAAAAAGAAAGAAATCTTGAGCTGGCTGATTTCAGAAACACCTATAAAGGCCTACAAGTACAGATGCTGAGTAAAGTAAGTGGAACCAAGATAACATTGTACATAAGATGGACTTGGCTCGTCTCAGCAAGGTGCTTATTCCAGGCAATTCCCATACACTTGGGATGGAAAATGTCATTCACATCCAGAGACAACTATGAAGATTGAATGTGGGTTTAACCATAGTATTTTCAATTTTTCTTTGTTTTTTTTTTCTTTCTTATGTTTTTTTTCCCTTTTTGGTCTGATTTTTCTTACACAGCATGGTAAATATGGAAATATGTTTAACCTATATCAAATTGCTTGCTGTCTTGGGGAGGGGAGAGGTAAGGAAGAGTAGGAGAAAAATTTGGAACACAAAGAATTACAAAAAATGAATGTTGAAAACTACCTTTATATTTATTTTAAAAATTAAAATATTACTGAGGGGGGGGAGAAAAAAATGTGAGGTCAGAGCAGTACTGATAGACTGAAAGAATTAGGAGGCAAAAAGAGATTAAAAGTCAAAATAAGAGCAAAGAATATAATTGAGAAAGAAAAGACAAAGAGACAGATGGAAGGAATTGTGCTCAGAGAAGAGAGTTCAAGATGCTGGAGAGGACACAGTAAGCTAAATTCTCTCTTAACAAATCTATCCATTCCAACCATGATTTTCCTCTCGAGATTAGAACCTAAATTTTAAACCAACTTCTGAGTATCTTCACAAGACTGTTATCAGCAATATAATTTCAACATACCTTCTCATACCAATCTCCATTCTGTCCAATTCTATTGCCTCTACCCTCTTGGGAGTCACTGCCCTGCCCTTTTCCCTGAATTACTGGAGGTACCCCTGACTGGTCTCTCTATTCTGCACTATCATGGGTTAATTACAGCCCCAATTTCCCTCCCAAGATTAGGAATCAATTTCTGATGTCTCTCTTTCATAGCTGTGCTTTAGAATGATTAATATGGCAGTACTGTACACAGTACTGCCATATTAATCATTCTAAAGCACAGCTATGATCTTGCCATTACATTGTTGAAAAACATTCAATGGTTCTCCATTGCCAGAGTATGTCCTATTCCCTCTCAGCATGCCATTAAAACCTCTATGATCTAGATCCAACCTTCCTTACCAGGCATTTCTCCTATTGTGTTCCTATTTGTACCCTGTATTCCAGTAAAGTTGAACTTTTCCTCATTCCCTGAGCTTTCCTAGTTTTTGTCTTTCTGCATACTATTCCCTTCTTCTGGGGCATATTCTTCATTTCCATTTGGATGAATCCTACCTTTCAGAGCCCAAGTTAAAGTCATCTCTTCTAAGAAGTCTTCTCTCACTTATCCATCTTCAAGTCACATCTCCTTCCTCTGAACTTTCTACATCATGTTTGTTCTTATAGCCTACATCATTGTCTGTCCTAAAAAACTATTAAATTGCCAAATATCTTCTTATCAGATTGATGTAGAACTTGCCCCCAGTTTACTAAATAATTTGGTTCTAGAAAAAAAGGAAGAAATGAGATTTCAAAATATCATTTCCTAAATATTCTATTCTGATATCTTTAACCAGCCTTTTTACATCTGTGACATACATGTGAATTGGCCGGGACACACTCCTTATATTCTTCCCTAGTTTTTTTTTCCCATCATATTCCAGTGATCTATTAGAACATTCATGTGACCATCCATAATTCCAGGCCCCACTGACATCATATAACTATGTTTATTTGTAGACAGCATACATTTTTAAAAAATCTTTCTTGTTCTACAATGGTTACCAGAACTAATACTAATTCTTGCCATCCTAGCCAAGAAGTGGCAAAAAAAAATCATACTAATAATAACAATAATAGTAGCAGATAGTATTTATATAACACTTTAAGGTTTGCAAAGTGCTTGTTTCTTCTTATTATATCACTTCATCTTCACACACAAGTCTGGGAGGTGAGTTGTGTTATTCTCATTTTGTAGGTGGTTGTGTTAAGAAACTGAAGTCAAAAACAGAGGTCAAGTGTCTACCTAAGGTCAGCTAGAAAATATCTGAGTCAAGATTTGAACTGATTTGATTCCAGGCTCAATATACTACCTACTTCACCATGTACTATGAAGAAATTACAATAGTGGGAGAGAACAAAGACTTCATTAGAGGAAACACTTCTACTCTATTTCTTTAAGACAATGAATTCTTAAGATAATGAATTCAGAGAAATGGTGGCCTTTAAGTTCCTTATTGTTTTCTGATTTTTATCATATGGACAAACCTGAGAAAATGCTGGGCAGATAAATACAAAAATGTCAAAGTATGTTTTCAAGAAGTTCACATTTTGATTAAAGAAAATAACACATTGGCAACAAGAGACATCTTTTTGGTAGAAGTCCAAACCTGTGATCTCACTGGTATTAGCAGGTACCTCCATTGATGCTGATTGGAAACTCAGCTATAAATTATAGTCTTAGGGCTACCTAGGTTCCTAAAAAGTTCAGTAATTTATTTACTCAAGTTACACATAGCTTGTTATTATTGTCCAGTTGTGTCTAATTCTATGTGGCTCCGTGGACAAATGTTTACTCTATGGTCAATATACTGGAGTAGTTTGCCATTTTCCTTCTCTGGGATATCCCCATTTTACAGATGAGGAACTGAAACAATTAGGAGTCAAGTGACTTGCCTGAAGTCATATAACTAGTATCTTGAGTTCAGACGTGAAATCATATCTTCCTGACTCCAGGCCCAGTGTTCTAACCACTGGACCACTTAGCTCCCCACACAGCTAGTATATGTTAAATATGCAACTTGAATCCAGTTTTTCTTGGTTCAACTCTGTCATATTGCCACTCATACAGTAGGAGTTTCATGGATTGAAAATGAAGTCAAGGATATTATAAGAAGATACATGGATGTCTCTTAATAGCAATATTCCAATTACTTTAGGTGGATGCTGGCAAAAAGAAGTCCCATGTTTTGGATGAAACAAAAAATTTTAAAGAATTACTTTTCCTCTAAAGAAAATATTTTTTCTAATTTCTAATTTCTACTAATATTTTTAAACCAACTGAAGTTGTAATGTCCTGACTCTATTACCTATTCTCAGGGAGATGAAGTAAACTGAAACAGAAGAGTAAAGAAATACAAGTTGATAAATAAAAGAATGAATGAATAAAGATTTAAAGAACAGCATATTATTTTGACAGTTCTTGGAATTTACATTATTTAAAGTTGAAAATAATGGATTACAGGAAATTAGGATATGGTCTGGTTCATGTACTTTATCTTTCTTGTTAGAGGAACTGAAATAGTTTCTTGGTTGAGTTTCTTTTTAAAGTAAAGAAAACAAAAATCCAGGCATTCCTTGAGTCTTCCAAGTGGAACGGTCATGAGCTCTGGCTGGTACAAAACACTGACCTCTGTGTGCCAGCCCCCTGTAATAGATCAAAGGGCAGCTATGGAATGGAAAAAGGCACTTTTTGAGGACCAGAGGAAAACATTCATGGAAGGTTCTAAAGTACCAGCTTTCTTTCCACTCTTCTTCTTATCTTTCTCCATTCTAACCCAAGCAGACACTCAACTTTCTCAGAGCACTCCTATTAAGACATAACCTCTTTTATTTCCCTTCTTGAGTCACAGGGAAAGAGAGTTGCATATGAATTTGACTGTCACGAGTTCCTGTTCTATGTAATCAAATTGCCTTCTAAAATGATAGTTCTTCAATGACTCCAACCCATGGCTATGTTCTCCATGTTATCCAACTTAAAAACTTTCTAAAATATAGGAAAAGGGGCTCAAGGAGTAATATAGGATCACATCATTTAGAGTTAGGAGGAATCTTGGAGATCATCTATTTCAGTGGTTCTCACACTTTTGTTCTCAATATCCCTTTATACTATTAAAAATTATTGAGTATCCAGAGTTTTTGTTTATATGGGTTACATTTATAGTTATTTATTTCCAATAAAAACTAATTTTTAATTTGTAGACCCTCTGAAAAGCATTTGAGAAACCTCTAGAATTCTCTGGATCACACTTTGAGAATCACTGATTTAGGCTAATGTTCCTCATTATATAGATGACTATACAGGAACTGATTGAGAGGGAACAGCCCTTGGTTCTTTAAAAACTGATCACTTTGTCTAAAAAATCAGGTCTCCTAGTGCTTTTTTTCTTCTATCTGTATTAAATATAACAATTCTAAGAGCCCTTTAGATCTGACCTAGGCAACTGGAGTGAATGTCTATTGTTTTAGTAATAGAAAAAAAAGTCACAGAATAAAATTTAGGTTATGCTCTTCCAAATCAATTTTGTTTTTACTTTTTTTATTTTCAAGTAAGGTTCAAAAGGACCAGTTAGAAGTCAGAATTTGAAACCCTCTCACTCTTTGCTGCTTTGCTGCTCAGGTCTTCCAGCACTAAAACCAGTTCGCTTTCCTCTACATTTTTTACTTTATTCTATGAAATACAAACAAGAAGGATATGATAATGAGCAAAGACAGCAAGGTAATACCATACCTAGAGCAGTAGGGTCAAGAAAACTCCTGCCACTGAGTTCAGATCTGCCCTTAAATACTTACTAGCTGTGTGACACTGGGCAAGTCACTTAACCCTGTTTGCCTCAGTTTTTTCATGTGTAAAATCAGCTGAAGAAGGAAATGGCAAACCACTTCAATATCTTTGCCCAAAAAAAAAACCCCAAATGGGGTCATGAAGAGCTGGACATAACTGAAACAACAAGACAATGAGAACAAAAGGAAATTATAAGAAAGAGTCAAACAGAAAAGCAGACTAAGTAACAAATATAAACAATAATACTGCTGTCGGGCAGAGAAAGGAAATTTTGCCAATGAACTAAAAGACCAGGCCATAAATTCCATGATCTCATGATCATGGAACTTCATCAATGACCTCCTAGGTCAAGGGTATCCAAGTTTTTCCAGTAGTGGGCCACAGGAGCAGAAATCCATGTGTGTGGGCCACATGAATCTAATTATATAATTAATTACATTTTGTTTCAATTATAAATACTCATTGAGCCAAACTTGCTAGCCTGACACCTGGTGGCAATCAGTTTTCACTAAGTTGATGGCAGGTAATTGATTGGGTCTCACTGGTCTACTAGTGCTTTTTTTACTAGTTAGTTAGGTTTTGGGGTTTTTTTACTTTTAAAAAAATGTTATCAGGAGAGCTGTATCCAAGGGTCAGGTGAACCACATTGGCACATGTTAAAAGCCTGACTTCAAAATATTCCTAATCTCCAATCTGAAAAATGCAAAGATTTAGACTATGTCATCATTATATGACTAAGCAAGAAGATAGAGAGGAAGGATTAACTGACTTGAAAAGGAACTGACAGAGGGAACAGCCCTTGGTTCTTTAAAAACTGATCCCTTTGAAAAATCAGGTTTCCTAGTGATTTCTTCTTCTGTCTGTATGTATATATAATAACAATTCCAAGAGTGCTTTAGAATCTGACCTAGGCAACTGGAAGTGAATGATGTCTATTATGTTAGCAATAGAAAAAAATCACAGAGTAAAATTTAGATTATGCTCTTCCAAATCAATTTTGTTTTCACTTTTTAATTTTCAATTAATGTTACATTTTTCTTCTGGGCTCTTTTAAATAGTTTAATTTTTTTCTATCAAGTCTTAAAAGAGGTCAAATCCCAGGCACCTGCTTTTACTGTATCTCATTTATTATACACACAAAGTTGTAATCTATAAACAATTCTTCATTATTTCTTAAACTGATCAGTCTCTGGGCTCAGTTCCAAACAAGAAAAAGAACAGGTCACAGAGCACCAAAGTCAATATTATTTTCTCAGTTCTCATTCTCCTTGACCTCCTGTAGCTTCTTTCAATCTACCACACCCTCCCTGAAATTTGTTTTTCCTTTGGCTTTAACATTACACTCTCCTACCTTCTCAGGAACTTTTTTTTGTACTTAAATTATATAGCATTTCAACGTTTGCAAAGCACTTGATTTTTTTCAATTCTCACTACAATCCTGATAGGGATTACCTCTGCATTTTTATCAGATGAGAATACTAGGGCTGAGAGTCCTTAAGTGACTTGTCCAAGGTCACACAGCTAACAAGAATCTGAGGAAGGATTCAAACTCAAGCTCTCCCTAACTCCACATCCAGAACTCTATCCATTACACCAGAAGGCAATCAGTATGTCCCTACTGAATTACTGAATCTTTTTTCATATTCTCTCTCTCTCTCTCTCTCTCTCTCTCTCTCTCTCTCTCTCTCTCTCTCTCTCTCTCTCTCTCTCTCTCTCTCTCTCTCTCTCTCTCTCTCTCTCTCTCTCCCCTCCCCCCCCCATCTCTCCCTCTCTCCCTCTCAAACACACAGTACTAACAGTTTACATAATACAACATTGTGTGATGATCAGCTATGAGAGATAATAGGTTTAAGTCTTCTCAGCAATACAGCAATCCAAGAAAATTCCAATATACCAATGTCATCCACATTCAGAGAAAGAATTGTGGAGACTGAATGAGGATTGAAGCATATTGTTTTCACTTTTTTCTTGTTTTCCCCTTTGTTCTGATTTTTCTTTCACAATATGACTAATATGGAAATGTTTTAAATGATTTTACATATACAGCCTATATCAGAGTGTTTGCTATCTTGGGAAGGGGGAGGTAAGAGAGGGAAGAAGAAAAAAATTTTAATCCAAAATCTTATCAAAATGGATCTTGAAAACTATATTTACATGTGATAAAAAAAAAATACTATTAAGTAAAAAAAAAAAAAAAACACACACGCACACACACACACAAGTACTTTGTTCATCAAAGACATCCTCCCTCACATTTTTACTACAACTACTATAAGGCTATATGCACAGGGAATTTAGTTTCATTTTCACTAATGTTTATTTTTTTCCATAACAATAATCATCATCCCCTTCCTCTACAAGAAGCCTTTTTTGTAACAAGAGAAAACAATCAAGCAAAACTGATCAATACAACAACTTTTATCTATTCATAGCTGCCTCATTCAACATTCTTAATCCTTCTGATGTACAAATCCTTCTGTATGTGTACAAATTATTTTGTACTACAGAAGTTATATGGTATAGTAGATAATAATGAATCTGGAATCTGAAAAACCTGAGTTCAAATACTCTAACATTACTAGCTATGTAATACTCTATTTCTGGAGCTGTGAACTGCAATCAAATCTACACTAGCATCCCTACTAGGAGTATACCAGTCTTGAAGCTCTATTCACTATCATTCTAATTTTCAGTAACAAAATAACCCTCCCCCACCACTACTCCCCTTTTCTATGTTGCCTAACAATTGGAAATATAAAATTGAAGGCAGAGATTGTCTCTGCTTTTTGTCTGTGGGGGAAGGAGCCCAGTGTATAGGGTACAAATAGTAGAGGAAGGAAAACTCATCTTGTGTCTCTGTGCCTGGCACATAGTAAGCTCTCAATAAATGCTCTCTTCATTCATTAATTCAATCAATCAATCAGTCCTCTCTGATGTCTCCCAAAATATGAAATCCTATCCATTTTTGCTTTGGTAATAATGTTGAATTTATTTCTTCCTTTCCACCTTCATGGCTACCACCCTAGTATCACCACACACATAAAATAGTTACTTAATGGTTCTGTCTTCAGTTTCTCTTCCTCCAATCCATTCTGCAGATCCCCTTTGAATTAGTCTTTCTCAAATATATTTTCCATCATGTCATTCCCCTGTTCAAAAACCTTCCGTGGTTACTCTTTGTCTACAGAATAAATATAAACCTCTTAGCTTAGTACTCAAGATCTTCCATTTTGTCCTTTTCTAACCCTATCAGCTGCTACTCTCCATTTCCTCCTTTTCTAACCATAACATTCACTACATACCAATGCCAACTCTGTTATACTTAAGATGGTCTACCTTTTATCCTCAGAACATTTCTCAATAGTTGTCATGTCTTCCCTTCTCTCCAGCCATCTACATCTCATCTCTGCTAAGCCTTCCTGACAGCTCCAACTCACCATCATCTCTTCTTCCACTTACCTCTTATACTGTTTTGTATCTAAGTCAATTATATTTATTGCTTTGTATTAACTGACTTTTTTTCTATGTGGATTTGAGATCTTCCCAACAAGATCATCCTTCTGGTGTTAAACAGTGATGTTCAATAAATCTTTGCTGATTGCCTTAATGGAAAAAAAATTAGATCAGGGACAGGTATGTTGGAAAATTCTGTCCAATGTTCATTGCAGTAATTATCAATTATGTGTCAACTGATTACGAAATTATAGGTGATCCAGACCACTTTTTTCCCCTCTGCTTGTCATTTTGTTGCCAACAAACATTCCCATATTAGAGCAGGGGTTTTTTTACCTGTTTCTTACCCCAGTACAAAGGCAGTGCATTGTACAAAATGGTCAATTAACATTTTTGTTGAATAAAGTAGCAAAGTAAGGTTAAAACAAATTAATCTACTCTGCTATTTATTAATTGCTTGTTAATGATTTTGATGGGTGGAATGGCGAATTTATGGTTATAATGATGTCTGGAGATTATTTGTGAAAAATTTTATTTAAAGTCTTCTTGTTCCCCATTAACAAGAAGTACTTGTTTCAACTGAATGAGCTGGAATGCTCTAATACGAGTTAGTTGGACCAGGAGATCTTGAGTCTCTTTTGAGAATAAACCACCTAACATCTTTTCTTATTTTCTTCTTAATCATTGAGAGGCTATATTCATATAATTACTTCCTTACAGAAGTAGACATAAAAATTCAACTAAATCACTTTATTAGACACAATATCTGCAAGGTTTTTTCATGCTAGGTGTTGTGGAAAAGGGAATAGTTCATTGGTAAAATGATATTAGACTCTATGAATTCTAAGTTTCCTTCTAGCTTTAAATCTATGATGCTTAATCTAAATCTGAGACTCATTAATATTGTATTCCCTGAATTTCCTCTCTATTTCTTTTTCTATTTTGAAGTATCCATGAAATCTCATTGCACAGAGTCTGTAATAGAACTTTGGAGCTTGATGTCACTGGAACAATATTAAATACAAACAGAAGTATCTGAAGAGCCTTACTCTCTAGGAGATCTCTTTCCCATTTATAATCTAAAATTAAATATTACTCAAAAGACAATGGATAAAAAGTTGGTACAAAATTAGGCTGCAGTATCTTACCAACAATAACTTAAAAGTTATAAAGATTACTCAAACCCATTACGCACTCAATAAATATCAATTAAGTACCTATTCTGTGCTAAGAGCTGGGGCTCCAAAAAAAAGTAAAAGACAGTTCCTGCCCTCAAGGAGCTCACAATCTAATAGGAGATGACCTGCAAAAAAAAACTTTGAACAGACAAGTTATGTTAAGGAAATGCAAAGTAGCAAGAACAAGGGTTAATACATGAATAAAGTAAGTCCTTCACTAATACTTACAGAATGTTTAAAGATCAAAAAGATGGTATTTAAAATATTGTCTACATTATTTATGAAATATGAGTGAGAGGTCACAGATACATGCATACACAAGCACAAGATGATGAATTAGATGGTCTATATTCACCATCACCTTATCAATGAGATCTCAAATCTATGAATTTGTGAAACATCAAAATGATAGGTCCAGATTCTTAGAGGTCTTCTGATCTAACCTCTTCATTTTATCAGTTATGAAACTGAGCCCAGAGAGATTAAGCAACTTTTCACCCGTCACAGTCACACAGATTGTAAATTGAAAAGCCAGGATTGGAACTCAGGGCTTCTAAAACCAACGTTCTACTATGACTGCCTTGCCAAATCAGCACCTACAGTTCTAATCTAGAATTCTCTTAGGCAGAATGATGAAGCACCAGCCTGACCTAAAAGTCAAGAAACCAGTATTCTAGCACCAGCTCCATCATTAATTAGTCATTTAATCTAACATGATTCAACTCAGTAAATACTTAATAATTGTTAATGTGGAAAAGTCACAGGGCAAGTAATTTATCTTCCCTGGCCTCAGTTTTCTCATCCTTAAAATGAGGGCAATGGATCAAAGGATCTCTAAACTACTTTTCCAGTTCTAAAATCTCTATAATCCTGGTTTTACTTTTATCCTCTTTTTATACCCTTCAGTAATTCTTCACTATTTAATTCCCCTCTGTTCCCCTATACTTTCATGCTGCCTCATCCCTGCACCCCTAAAAGACAACTGAAAATACTAAGACTAAGATAAGAGTGAATTATATCTCCATTTGTATCTCTCCTTAACCCTCATACTACTCCTACACATTCCATTATTATCTGAAAATTTAAAGCATATCTTAAGAGAGAACAATTGGTTGATACAAGAATAAATTGCAAATGATAGAGTTCTAAATTGACAAATTAATTGAAGGTTTGTGGTTGTAATTGTTGTGGCGGTTTTGTGGTTGTAGTAATTGTGGTGATTTTCTGTCCATATATGAGAGAGGAAGGAAGAGAATACCCCCCAGATAGGTAAGTACTTATTCTTCTTGGGAGTTTGATGCCAACAGAACAATGGCAAATACAAATAGAAGTATCTGATGGGCCTCACTCTCCAGGAGATCCTACTGCCATTTAGACTCTGCACAGGATAAAATCACAGATTCCCCAAAGGATAATGGATGCATGATTTTTAGCCAAGGATAGTTCTTCTCCCAGCAATAAGACAACCTCTCTAATTTACAAAGAAAGCAAAAGATTTTCCTCTCCAAAGGCTTATACTTGCAACTTTTATTATAATATTTAGCTTGACACTCACTTTATAACTCTGAAATTTCATCTATAAAAAGAGAATCACAATACTATCTCCCAGACATATAAGGAAAGTGCTTTATATGTCTAAAAGCTTTAGAAACATGTAAGTTAATAGAAAACTCTCTCTAATAACTAGACTTCAACTGAAGCTAAGAAAAAGAACTTGGTTATGTTTGTGAGTATAATTTAGTCTCACATGACAGAACAGGTAGTTTGGAACAAGAAGGAAACAAGTGCAAACTATGTGCCAGGCACATGCTAATCATCAAAAATTTGCATTCACTTGTTTTCTTTTGTTAACATATTTGAGTATTCTGCCTCTGATTTTATAAGGACCAGTAAGGTTCCTTCCTACCCCACCCCCATTTTGTTCTACTTCTACTTTGACTATAAGAACACAAGTAAGCACTTAGAATGCAAAGAATACTGGGGTTTTCCATCAGAAGACCAGGTTTTAATTCCCTCTATCAGTTACTGCCTGGGTGACCTTGAAAAAATCATTTAGCTTTTCTAGGCCACAGTTTGTTGATCTGAAAAATGAGGAAGCTGGACTAATAGTTTCTAAAGTCTCTTCCCATTCTATTGCTATGATCCTGTGAACATTTGCGTTGGAAAAAGAAAGGAAGAGTTTTCCAGCAACTTTCTAGGCTTCCATTTTGAACTCCCTAAAGCAACCAAAACCTATCAACTATATCATGACTTCGCCAGTCTATAATAATAGAAACCAATTATTCACATCTCCTTTATGGGTATGCTCAACTAAAACCAGTCCACATACCACACCCTTCTCTCCCCTCCCCCCACACTCCATGCTTGGTTTCTAAGGACTGGATTACAACAAAGGTGGCTTGTACTTAGTTCAAGAGCTGTGTAAACGCCATCATTTATTAGAGTTCAAGTAAGTTTTTCTTTGTTCTTTTTCCCCTTTTTAAAGGTACTCAGTGATGATATACTTAAAACATTTCCATCCACTCACTACTCCTTAGCTAGATCTCATTGAATTTTGTATAAGGTTCTTGTTCTCCTCACATTTGTAAAATTCTCAAAGGTATGTGGGTCAGACCAATCCAACAACTTTTTTTACTTTGAATCCAAAAAAGCTAGCAATTCATATTATGAATTAAAATACAAATTTTCTAGAGCTTAAGTACTAAATGTTCACAAAAGTTGTCTAGCCATTAATACAGGGAAGATTTAAAAACCTTACTCAGCAACCCCCAATGTAACTATGCCAGAACCCAAAACATATTCTTTGCACTGAACTCCCACAAAATAAATGCCTATGTGTAATATAATATGTCAGGAATCCGATATATATCCCAAGGACAAAAGGAAAAGAGCAGGAAGGACAATAATAGTTTATCACAATAGGCTAGATAAAAGTTGTTGCATAAAGAGTAGCCACCTACAAACACATATACCTGTGTAATAAGCCAAAAAACCTGTGTTTAATCCTTAAGAAGAAGCAACAACATCAATAACAACAACAGTGTCATCTACCTTGTCTAGATGCCCTTCGGCGAATCTTCATTTTAGGAAATGAAGGCCATGAGTAGTTAAAAGGTGAGTCTGAATCTGAATCCATCCTCTCTGTTCAATCCAACAGATCTTCTGGAAACCCTCTTCCAAGGCAGTCAAGTCGAAGTGTGATGCAAAGTCAAGGAAGGAATGGGGCAGGATCAAATAGCTCACTAACTCAGGGGAGGGAAAAGCAGTAAATGCTGTGTTCCCTTCGGGCATCCAGGCATGTAGATAGCGCAGCCTGTAAATATTAAAGCTAAACTAGGAGGGGGGGTGGCTTCTTTGCTTTTAAAGAGAGAGAGCCCAAGAGAGAGAAAACTAGAAGCAACACTGATACATCACAGTCCAGTTATTCAAAAGGTCACTGGGAGCCAATGAATCATTAACTCACCTTTTCTCTTTACTGAAAATGGAAATGAATAATGGAGGGAAGCCAGGATTGAAAGTAACTAAGAAAGCAAGCCTTTGAGGACTATTTAAAAAAATGCAGAATAAAACACACCTTCAAAAATAGGGGTTTGCTTTGCTTTGGTGTCAACAGTATCATTTTTCAGAAAGAAAAAAAAGTTTTTGGCTCAGTTTTTTTTTTTTCTCTGTGCAACATTAGATTAAAAATTTGAGCTCGTAGGGCAGCTACAAGCAAAAAGTCTGATGTGCGTGCCAGGTTGTGTCTCTCCTTAGTGTGAGCAGCCTTGGCAATGTTTCAGATCTTGCAGCTGAGAAAGCACCGATAACCTAACAATTCAGATTCCCCATCTTTTCAAACCTAAAGGGCAGAAAGTCTCAGCATTATAACGAAAAATACTGATTTCATTAAAGCAGTCTTCCAGCCACACACGTTGGGTTTGATTTAAGTTTTCCTCTTAGAACTGTCAGCGAGTAGGGCCATCCATCATAAGGATTTTGTGGGTCTGGCACCTGTACAACACAGCTCTAAACTTTCAGTCCTTAACAATACAACTAGTGACTAATTTAAAACAAATCATCCCTTCTTACACGGTCTCCCCAACAACTCACCAGTAATTAGCATTCAGTCAGAATCTATTATCCCCTCCCCCACCATCTTTTCACCACACAAAATTAACTTCCCTATTCTCCAAATACAGACGCTTCCAACTGGCTGTGATTTAGCAAGTCTGATGCAAAAATGTCACAGCCTGAGATTCTCCAGGAATCTCCTGTAAATCCTTAGTGGTCCTGGAGATTAAGTTTATGTGTGGGTTTTACTGTGATTTGTGTATCTGTTCATGATTTCATATCTACTCAACTCCAGCTGAATTATCCCTGGGTAAAAAGAAAAAAAGACTAAGTGAAAGTATTCCATTGATTGCTAATAATTATAATAGCTAACATTTATTACACTTATATATCATAGTAACATATATATGTGTGTGTTTATACATATATGTATATGTATATATTTCTATCACTTGTAAGTATGTGTATGTGTGTATGTATGATAGTATTTACTATGTGCTAGGCACAAAGGAGGCTTAGATGGTTCAGTGAATAGAGTCCTGGCCTCTGGAGTCAGCAAGATCTGAGTTCAAATTTAGCGTTAACTGTGTGACCCCTGGCCAGGTCATTTAACTTCAGTTTGCCTTAATCCACTGAGAAGAAAATGTCAATCCACTCCAGTATCTTTGCCAGGAATACTGCATGAATAGCATGGTCCATGAGGTCATGAGGCATGGGACACAAGTCAACAGCAATGTACTAGGCACTGTGTTAAATGCTTTGCAATCAGCATCTCATTTGATCCTTACACCAACTGTAGGAGGGAGGAGATATTATTATCCCTATTTTACAGATGAGGAAGCAAAAAGAAGTTACTTATCTGGCCAGATTCACACAGCTAATAAGCTGTCTGAGGCTAAATTTAAAGTAGGTCTTCCTGACTCCAGGCTTAATATTCTATCCATTCGCCATAGAGCTCCCATAATCTGGTGATGGGTAAAACACTATTCTGTACTCTTCCATGAAAGAAGAGATATTTTTCATTATCTCTTTTCCAGTACTTTATTTTTTTCAAAAGCTGGATTTCATTACTTTTTTTTTTCATAGCATGCTTCCTGCATTTAGAAAGGGAGAAAAATTATAATACATGCATTAAGGCAATGTGGAGTTGGATTATGGCAACATGTTTGGTAACATTTTACTTCAATTATGTTACAAACTGGAGAAATCAAGATTGCTGCATCAGCAAAGTCAGCAGTTGGAAAAAAAATGTTAGTTTCTAATCCAGATCAGAATTGTATCAAGAGCTTAGTTTGTTATATACAAAATTTCAATTTAATGGGAAGTTATGTCAGTTTTGTAAATATCCTATTCTTTGCATATTCTCCTTTGGGGTAGCTAAATAACTATCTAACCAGAAACAAATCACCTAATTTCTTTGGCTTTCAATTTTCTCATCTACAAAATGGGAAAAACAAGTAGTCCCTTCCAGACTTAAGCTTCATGTAAATAAACTAGGACAGTAACATATTATTCTCAGACAAGCACATGTAATCAGATTCTCCCTCAGTTCCAGATTGTCTGAATGACATAAGAAGTCCCCTGTAACTTGAATAATCCTGTCCTAAGGAATTTCAGTGATCCAAAAAAAAAAAAAGAAAATTGAGGGAAAGTTGGAGGGGGGCACTGTTGTATCTCCAGACTCATAAGGGATGCTGGCATGCTACTGTTAGGGTTAGCTTAGAGGTTGACAAAAGATATCCAACTGTTACCATGACCTAAAACAATCCAATACTGAAATATTCTGAGTAGTTAAAAGATGTAGATACCAAATAACTATTAGGCATCCTTGGAGCTGTAAGGAGAAGTTCAGATTAGGGACTAGTGTCAGGAGTGAAGTGCTTTTCTCTGATAACAGGTAAATACTCTGAGTTTGAGTTACCAGATAAACAAATGACCTTATTAAACAGAGGGACAAGTGATCACAGTGTCCCTAAGTCTTTTATAAAGATTTGCCCAGTGTGCCCAGGAAAAACAGTCCCCATAAATAGAATAATCCCCATGAAATTTCCACTATTTCTCTGAAATCTATTTTTGTTCTGTGTGAAAACTTTTTATCTAAGTTCATCGGGATGCATCTAGTAGTTGCTAGAAATAGGGGAAAATTAGATATTAATATCAATATCAGTTATTAATATTATATTGGAGAATGAAGATTCTGGCAATTCTCCACCCAAAATTCCTCTTCTTAGAAAAGAATTTTAAAATCTTAGATATGATTTATATTTATATGTATGTGTAATATATATATATATATATGTATATATATAATGTATATGATATATAAAATATGTTTCACCTTCTTATCTATCAAGTAAAATGGAGCAAACTGAAACAGAATATTGGCTGTCCTGAGAAGGTGGAGAGCTTTGTCATTAACTAACAAGATTGCAAATAAATCACTTATCAGAGTCTCAGTTTCTCAGAGCTTTCTCAGTTTAGTTGACTATACGATTTCTTAGGTTAAGGTAAACACAATTTGCAAAATACTTTTTAATTAATATAAAACTTCAATAAGGGAGCAATCAACCCATGACTAAAAATTTAAGAGAGCATGAAGCTCTCTTTAGAACTGTGTGTGCCATCCTTAAATAAATCACTGACTTGCTTCTATCCCCTCCCCCAAAACCTGACATTATGAGTTAAACTTACACTTAATTTTAAAGGAATCTTTTTAATAAAGTAATAGTTTTATTATTATATTGAAATATATAAAAGTGTTCTAATCACCCAGCAATGAAGAGAATATTTTAGGCTACATGTGGATGTGTGAATGTAAATATAAACATAGAATATAAGTATCAGTGTATATATGTGTATGTGCATGTATGTATACAGAGGTATAATAGACACACAGATGGATTCCTTGAAGTTAGGAACAAATCCAGCCCTTTGAACAATTTGGATGTGTAAATCACTTAACCTGGGCAACTCTTTAATTGCAGAAAAATTTCAAATTCCCATTCATAGAAGGACTTTTCCCATCATAACTTCTCCATCCTGATGAAATTAAGTGTCAAATATGTGTTTAGGTATATTTGAAAGTATATATGTATGTACAATCCAGATCAATAATATTATGGCCAAATTCCAACAACACTGACTTCTAGCTTTCTGACTTTCCTTCTTAAGGGTGTAAACTCTTGTTTTAAGAATCTTCATGTGCCCCAAAATAATTCAAATTTAAGTAATGATCTTTAAACCAGATTTAACATCTGAGCAGAATTCTTGCAACTAAGCTTATCTAATAGTATTCTATTTTTCCAAATACATGCAAAGATAGTTTTCAATCAACACCTTTGCAAAACCTTGTGTGGAAAATTTTTCTCCTGCTTTCCCTCCCTTTCCAAGACATCAAGCAATCTAATATAAGGTTAAACTTGTGCAATTCTTCTAAATATATTTCCATTTTCATCACACTACAGGAGAAAAATCAAATCAAATGGGGAAAAAAACAAAAAAACAAAGGGTGACACTTTCCATAACAAGTTTATTGGAATTGTCTTAGATCACCTCATTGTTGAAAACAAACAAGTTCATCACCAACTAAGATAATCTAAAGGTTTATTAAAAGGACCTTAGACATGATTCCTCTCAATTTACAAATAAGAAATCAGGCCAAGAAAAGAGGGAAGAAAGGGGAAAGGGAAGGAAGAAAAACAGGAAGAGGATTTAAGTATTTACTATACAGACACTGCAAAATGCTTCATGAATATTATCTCATTTAATGCTCACAAAATCCTGGGAAGTGGTTGCTATCATTATCTCCATTTTACATTTGAGAAAACTGAAGCAGACTGTGGTATGATGGCTTGCCTAGTGTCATACAGCTAGTAAGTGGCTGAGGCTTGATTTGACTTAGGTCTTGCTAATTCCAGGCTCAGCACTCTATTCACTGTGCCACCTAGCTAACTTTAGAAAGGTGAAGTAACTTTCCCAAATTTGCTTTATGATCTATAATTTTGTTTTATATAATGATATATCCATTAAGAAGCTCTACCTCCATGAATTTGTGCCACTATTTTACCTAAGCTTCATTTCCACTTTTTGAATTCTTTTCTTTCAAGAGCCAACTTAGGTACATGTTGTATACATGTTTTATCTCTCTAGTAGAGCTTAAGCTCTATGAGGCAAAGGACTTTCATTTTGTACTTTGTACCACCGGTGACAAGAGCAGCTAGATAGCTTGGTGGATGGAGTTCTGGGCCTGGAGTCACTTAGACACTTGTTAGATGACTTTGGGCATTTAATTTCTTTTGGCTTTAATCTACTGGAGAAGAAAATAGCAAACCACTTTGTTATCTTTGGCAAGTAAACTCCATGGAGCAAACATGGAGTCACAAAGAGTTGAACATGACTGAATCAACTGAATAGTAATGACCAATGACTAGTACTTAGTTGTAGAGGGCTGAAACTCCAAAAAGGTATGCTTGAATCAGACAACTGGGCACTTAAGGCTAATTACCTATTCAATGTGAGATAATGACTTTATTAGCATGTATTTGGATAATGGCTCTCCTCACCATTGGTGCTAGCTGAATGTCTGGTGTTAAGATAATCATAGGCAAGGATTGGAGGGGAGAGAGAGAGAGAGAGAGAGAGAGAGAGAGAGAGAGAGAGAGAGAGAGAGAGAGAGAGAGAGAGAGAGTCAGAAGGACTTGGCAGCAGGACCAGGAGGAGAGAGACTGGAGACTCCGGACTCCAGAATCCAGGATACATCTTGCCTGCCTCCTTCACTTCTCCCCCTAAAGACCAAGGACTTTGATTTATCCCGAGTCTGGCTGATCCTGAGACTCTCCAGGGAGCTAGCCCGTTCTTTACACTTAGTAGAATTTGAATGAAATAATGTTTGTTGAATTGACTTGGTCAAGGCCACATGCCTAAAATGTAGCAGAATGAGGCCTTGAACCTACTAGTCTTCTGACTCTTATTCTTAGTGCTCTAAATACTCTGCCAAATTGCCTCTCCATGGAATAATAAGAACGGCACTGCAAGTGCCAACCCTCTTCCAATTTTTTGTCATGACTTAATTAAGGGACATTAGCTCATCCTACAAGGTGATAAATGTTCTTTTCATTAAGTAGTTTTTCACAGTCAGGTGTCCTTATAACTAAATGTACCACAATCCATCTCTATTTATTCACATTCTATATTGTACATGAGTAGCTGATTTTCAGAACATTTTATAAGATAATAAGGAGAATTAAAAGGATTAAAGATCCAGAGGGTGCTTGGAAAATAGCCAGGTTCTCTTTTCCCTCTAGACAATTTTCTTAATCTTATGAAAAAACAAAGAGAGGAAAATGGAATAAAAAATGAAAGCTTAAAGGATTCAGGCTTTTTATTTTACTGATAAGGAAACTGAGGCTTCAATAAATTAAATACTCAAAATTGCCCAACTAATTAGTGGCAGAAAGGCATCTGAAAGGAAGCACCCAGACATTCCATTCCCATACTTTCTCTATGACCTCAAGCTGAAATCGAACCTCAACCAGCTGCATCTGGTAATTTACTTTTTTATGAAACTTTATTTGATAATTACCTCTTTTGTTCTCTTGTTTTTCCCCGAAAACTGTCTTTTGGGAAAAAATGGTGATTAAAAATTGTAAATTGAATTCAAAGAGAAATGGAGTTTAAAAGAACAGATCTCTTAGGAATCAGTCTGTTATTGATGTTTAGTTATGTTAGTTGCATATGACTTGTGATTCCATTTGGGTTTTTCTTGGTAAAAAAAAAAAAAAAAAAAAAAAAAAAAAAAAAAAAAACCATAATGCCCTTTCCTTCACCAGCCCATTTTACAGTTAAGGAACAGAAGAAAACAGGTGAAGTGACTTGCCCAAGGTCACACAGTCCACATCTTAGGCCAGATTTGAACTCAAGAAGATGAGTTTTCCTGACTCGAAGCTCCTGAACTTTACTCATTGCTTTATTCACTGTGAAATCAATCCTAGATTAATCCTAAATTCAAAGTTTAATAAGCATAAGATACAAGCTTCTGTTTTAAACAGCACAGAATGGAGCCAAACGAGTTCCATAGACCTTATAATCTCATGAGCAAAAAGTCAAAATAAAACTGAAATACATACAAATGAATTTTATAGAGAGCTCTTCCATGCAAAAATGTTTTTAGACAGATGTATAAGTTAATAAAATTATCTCTTTTATTTGTGGGTAGAAACTACTGAAGTCTTTGGATTCTGTAAAGCCTAAGGTGACTCCTAACAAGTACCTCACTCTCCTGAAGACAGAACCACTGGAGTTCACAGCCAATAATTTGGGACCACAGAGACATATGTGATCCTCAATTGGATGGAATAAAGGACTGCAATGAAACTTGTTAGGAGGTTTAAGAGGGATGATCAGTTCAAAACAGATAAAAGGGGAATTAGACTAGGGGAATTTATGGATTAAAATAATTAATTTATATTAAAAATGTTACCTACATCTTGTTGCTGTTGTTGTTTATGCTTCCTTCTTAGAGGACCAATGACATCATGAGAATGATGTCTTGACTTGAGCCTGAATTGGATTTAAGGGAGGCAAAGTTTTGTAAAGTTGTCAATCTCAGTCTTTCCTCTCCCCTCTAAGAAAACTTGGACATGAGCTGTCTTTGGAGAATTCTTCAAATAAACAGTGAGTGGACTCAAAATAGAAGCCTTCCTATGATTCTTCAAGACTGGACTTTGTTCATGTATGTCAAGCACTTGGGGTGGTAGCCTACAAGTTAGATAGTTTTCTGTGTTTGAGACTTACTAATGACTTTAGGGATCATTAGTGTAATCACAGTGCCTTATTTAAATTTCATAACTTCTACTAGCATTTAATATAGCCCTACACATGAAGGAAGGACTTAATAAATACATTATGTTTTTCAACTGAATTGAGTAGGCAGAATTCATATACATATTAATGTATATGGATATTCATATGCAATCCAATTGAATTTTTAAAATATTAAATTATATGAAATTTCCAAGTTACCTTGGGGGAATTAGTAAGACTTTTAACAGTTTTATTACTTCATTATCTTTGCAAAGATAATTGAATTGTTCATTACAATACCTTAAGGATTGTTGCCAATGAGAAGGTGTCACTAAAGTCAGAGGAAGGAAAGCAAATTAATTGTGATGACAAATATCAGTTCCAGTAAAATATACTTCCCTCTTCCAGTAAGAATGATGGAAGAAATGGAAAGCTATATATCCACTTGTATATGGAATCAAATGAATTATTTTTCTGGTCCCTTTTAGCTAAATGTTTTACTTTTTTATTGTTTTACTTTGCTCTTCAGGAGGAGTTCAATAGCAGAAGTGTAAATAGATTAAGAAATAGGAGGAAAGAGCAGGAAAAGAGAGGACAAAAGAGAAGAAAGGAATCAATTAAGCCTTTAAACTAATAGTCAGTGTATGTCCAAAGGGCTGTCAAACTGTACATACCCTTTGATCCAGCAATGTCTCTATTGGGCCTGTATTCCAAAGAAATAATTAAAAAGGGAAAAGGATCCATATGTGCAAAAATGTTTGTAGCAGCCCTTTTTGTAGTGGCAAGAACTAGAAACCAAATGGATGTTCATCAGTTGGGGAATGGCTGAAGAACTTATGATATATGAATGTTATTTTGAGTCCACTCAGAGTTTATTTGAAGAATTCTCCAAAGAAAGCTCATGTCCAAGTTTTCTTAGAGGGGAGAGGAAAGAGTGAGATTGACAACTTTACAAAACTTCGCCTCCCTTAAATCCAATTCAGGCTCAAGTCAAGACATCATTCTCATGATGTCATTGGTCCTCTAAGAAGGAAGCATAAACAACAACAGCAACAAGATGTAGGTAAAATTTTTAACATAAATTAATTATTTTAATCTATCTATAGATAGATTGTTTTATAAGAAATGATTAACAGGCTGATTTCAGAAAGGCCTGGAGAGACTTGCATGAACTGATGTTAAATGAAGTAGAATGAAGAAAACATTATACCCAGCAACAAGATTATGCAATGATCAATTCTGATGGACGAAGCTCTTTTCAACAGCGCAGTGATTCAAGTCAGTTCCAAGGGACTTGTGATGGAGAGAGCCATCTATACTCTGAGAGAGGACCGTGGGGATTAAGGATGAATCACCACATAATGTTTTCATAGTTTTGGTTGCTGTTTGCTTGTTTTTTGTTTTCTTTCTCATTTTTTTTTTCCTTTTTAATATGATTTTTCTTGGGCAGCATACTTGTGGAAATATGTATAGAAGAATTGCACATGTTTAACATATATTGGATTATTTGCCATCTAGGGGAAGGGGGGAAGGGAAGGGAGGAAGGAAAAAAATTAGGTACACAAGGTTTTGCAAAGATGAATATTAAAACTATGCATATGTTTTGAAAATAAGCTTTATGGAAAAAAAAAGAAAATAAGCTTTATGAAAAAATAAAAAATAAAATAATAGTCAGAGGGAAGGAAGGAAGGTTTTACTTCAAAAAGAAGGTAAATAGACATCTTGGTGGTTGACCACCTATATTATCACCCCAAAAGTACTAAACCCAGACAATTTGCCCCAACAGCTCACATCCAACTGTAGGTATCCTTGGTTTCACTACCTCCCTTTCGTCTTTTTCTACCCATTTATAAACTATAAGATCATTTCCTGTTCAAGGTTCTATTGATTCATCTGTAATTACAACTGAAGCATACCTAGCACATGCGATAGCTCTACAAAGCTTTCTCCTAAAGTATTTTTAAATGATATTTTTCCAATTACATGTAAAGATAATTTTAATATTCATTTAAAATAATTTTTGAATTCCTAATTTTCTCCTTCCTTTCCTAAAAAGGCAAGAATTTTAAATAGGATATAGCCATATAAAACATTTACATATTTCTACTAGAGTCTTAAAAGCTAGTGAAAAATCTTTTTTTTACTTCTTTGCTAAGCCTAAAGATGAGAAGCATTATAGTATAAAACTTTCTTCCAAATTTGGCAGTCTTGAGGACAAAGAAAAATTGCCCCAATAAATTTTTATCACTTGCACTGCCTAGTAAGGAAAGATGTCCAAAGTTTTAATTGGGCCTATCCTTCTTTGGTGCTCAGCCACAAGGCAGCCAATAATAAGCAAGTCTGAACTTAAGCAAATAAGTTTATACAGTCAACTAAAATGTTGCATAGAAATCCCATAGCCATAATTCTTGCATTCATGCATTCTGCATTCATAACAACCTTGCATGGTGTCTACCACATTGTAGGTTCTTATTAGATGAGGGATGAATGGAATTATTTTGAGTTAAGGCTAAGTTTGGGGTGGGGATTTTACATTAAAATTATGAGAAGGCAAGTTTGAAGATCCCAGATATAATCTTTTTAAAATTTTATATTTTTTATTTTCATAATAGCTTTTTTTATTTTTCAAAATACATGCAAAGATAGTTTTCAACATTCATCCTTACAACATCTTGTCCCCATATTTTGTCCCTTCCTCCCCACCCAGATATGATCCTTGTGCTATGCTTTTAGCAAGAGTTAATTATATATGTGTCAGGGTAGAAGAAGGAAAAAAAAAGAATATAATACAAATGATAATAAAAAAATTTAACAATACCCTGTGTATTGAATCAAGTATGAAATGTGCTATATGACCAATAATTGTCCAAGCACTGGTGTTAGGCACATGATATGATGGCAATGTGGTGAGCATACTAGATATGGAATCAAAGGACCTGGGTTCAAATCTTGTTTTTGTCCCTTACTACTTAAGAAGCTATCAAACACCTGGCACACAGTAGTTATTTAATATTGACTCAGTAAGTTACTTCTCTGGGCCTCAGTGTCCTAAATGAAAAATGAGAAAATTTGATTAGATGACATCAAAAAACTCTTCTCACTTCATGTGGATCTCAGAATGTGAAATCCCTGTTGATCCATTTCCTAAAGACAAGTTTGTTACCTATTTTTGATTAATCACTGCTTAAAATTCAGGAACTTGACCCAACAGCTCAGTCCAAGTTGTAAGTATCCTCCGTTTTGGCTCTTTCTCTTGCTTTCTTTTTCTGTTTCATTTACAAGTTACAAGAAAACAATAGACCATTTCCATATTTTTTAATAACAAACCAAGAGAAGAGAACCCTATCTAGTTTAGAAGTCCTAGCCCAGCTTGACTTGGGAAGTTTTATATGTTTATTTGATTTATCTACAGCTGATAAACTTTCATATCATTCAGTAAATGTATTGCAATATATCCCAAGCATCTAGTTCAAATATGTTTTATGCTTATTCCACAAGGAGGATTTTTCCCCAAACAATGAAGCCACAGTAAATATAAAAAGGCAGTACATTTATGATAAGAGAACCAAATTATGTTTCATAATAACCAGAAAGATTCCAGTAAGTCAGCATGTTTTCGACCAAAATTTTTTTTTAAATCCTCACGAACCACAACAAGAAAATTAAATTAAAATGAACAAAAGGAAGAAAATTTGAGCAAGAATTTACGCATATTATACTGCATTCCCAGTGATTCTTAATGGAGAATCCCCCCTTTCACTTCAAAATTAGTCCTTGGTAAACTTTAATTTGCTAAATTGGGCAGACTGAAACCAAAAAATTAAGAATTCAGTGGAAGCTTCTATATAGCCTAGGGCACAAAGAAAAGATCCATGAACAATTCAAGATGAAAATATCTTCCAGGAAAATAAGGTTTGAACCCTTGTTTTTTACACTGGACATAATATTTTAAAAATTAAAATTTAAAAAACCTATTAAGTGATGCTCTTTAGATTTCAATCTTAAGCACGAGGATAATTAAAACCAAAACAGGGTGAATGGGACTTTGTCTCAGGACACGGATATAGATGGATGAGTTCACCTTGAAATATCATCATCACTCCCTATATTTTTTTTACTCCAAATGAAAAAAAAAACCCTAGTAACGTCTCCATGGGAAATAGATAAAAACTAAAGCTTAAAACCCCAACTCTTATAGCTTAAGATTGAATAAACTCCTAGGGTTCTGAATCATAATTAACAAAACAAAGAAACCAACATGGTTTTGAACCATGATTAAAGAAATAAGGAAGCCAATGTATGTGAAACACTTCAAAAGCTTCATTTTCAAAGAAGATTGGGGAAAAGACTTTTGTAGACTTATAGTCTTCATTCCTTCTCCAAACATTATCTTGATACAAGAGGGGAGAAATAATGTAGTGACCTAATTAGGCTTCTTACTTGATTATATGCCAAATTATAAATACTTTCAATTATCACCACTCCTAAGATTTTCTCTGAAATCCATGCCTTTATATCACAACTGCAAGAGAAATTATATAGATAGATAGATAGATAGATAGATAGACAGACAGACAGACAGACAGACAGACAGACAGATAGATAGATAGATAGATAGATAGATAGATAGATAGATAGATAGACATACATAAACATATACATATAGGCCCAACATTCCAGACAGAGAGAATTGATTCACACTGGACCCATAATCAGGAGAAATATAAACCAAAATCTTAACTCTGACATTGATTAATCATGTGAAGTAAATTCTCTGAATCTCAGCTTTCTCCTCTGAAAATTGGAAGTAACAATATTATGTGATTCTAACAATTATTAATAAAATTAAAGTGCTATAGAAATGTGAACTGTTTATTATTATTTTGTTGAGTTTTTTAAAGCATTTCCATATCATAGTATAATAAAGTTTGCATTGAAGTTGCAAATCTCTTATTTACAAATTGATTTGTTTATTATTATCATTATTTCTACTACCATTATTACATGGTCTTTTTCTTTTTCATTACATGGCTGTTTCACTTGGGGTTTTTCTTCCAATTATTTTCTACAAACTTCCATTTATTAAAAAAAATCCTTCCTGTTTGAAGGATATTTTTCTTTTGGTCTTACCTAAAACAAAGAAAAGTTTGTATTTTTTAAGTTGTATCTGAAAAGCATCACATCCTGCTCTGTACTTCTGTCTCCTTTTCTTCCCTATCAGTCTGAGAGCTTTTCTTGACAAGTGGTCAGGGTGTTTCCATCTCTCTAATCTTAACTATATGTTCATCTTTGTCCTCAGTACCCCTAGAACCTAATCCCAAATAACTAAGAGAAGTTCTCTGCTTTATATTACCTATAATTAATTACATAAAGTTTCAGAGGCATAGGAAATAAAAAAAGGAAGTTGGTGTGGTCTGATTCAAACCACATGTATAAACCAAAATACTCTATAAAATCCATTTATCATACACATCATGAAAAAGGTTTTTTTTAATGTTAGATACTTGCAGTGATTCTCTATAGATGGCACTTTAATGTAACTTTAAAACTTCAATTGGTACAATGCAATATGAGACATCTATAGTTTATGTATAGAGAACCTTATATGCCTCAGTTTACCATCTGTGAAGGAGGTGTTTCAGACATATTCATCTATGAATTCATCTATGATGGCATAATCTATCAAGGAATGAGACATTTGGAATCAGGAGTCCTGAGGTTGAAATTCTATCTCAGACAATAGCAATGTGACTCTGGACAAGTCACTATCCTCTAAAAACCTCAGTTTCCTCAGATATTTAAAATGGTGACAATAATTAACCACCTCTCTTTCATAGTTGTTATGAGGAAAGTATGTGTATTCACCAAGTACTCTAAAAATAATGTTATTATTATTTTAATCCCAGATTGGTGAATCATGTCATTTTCTCTCTTCTGATCTAAGTAAATACCCCTGGTATTTATCTCATTCTCCCCCAGTGGAAAAACTCAAACATGTAAATGAGATTCTTCTGCTCTCCTTCTCTTTAGACCCCTACATGTTACCATGACTCATAATTCTTCCCCATGTTCAATTTTGCATACATCAAAGATACCTGTGAGACAAACCAATGAACCAATAAAATTCATCCAAGCAACAATTCTCACTTTACTTATGTCTCTGGTTCTCCAGACCTCAGCAAGGGAAAGACATTTTTTAGCCAATAAATTTGTGATAGACAAATTAGGAACAATTTTAGTTTATGCTTTCTAAAGTCAACTGTTCTACCTTGTTCTACCTACCCAAGATCCACCCTAAATAGCATTTCCTCATCATGTAGTAATTCACATTGGCACACCATGATTTTCTATGAGAACCACATTACACAAACTTTAATTCACTCTAGATTTATTCTCCTCTATTCAATTAAATAAGTGCTTATTAATCAACTACTTTGAACAAGATTTTGTGCTGGTGATGTAAAGACAAAAGTCAGAAAATGGGTCCTGAACTTCACTAAGATTCTCTAGGGGGAAAAGATTAAATACATTTGAACAAATAAATAGTTAAAATATGATTTAAGGAATGACAGAGAAAATGTGGGTAGGTGCTATTGTAGATACAACACTGGACCCAGAGTCAGGAAGATATAAGTTAAATAGTTAGATGACATTGGACATGTCACTTAACCTCTGTCTCAGAGTTGATCAGTTTATCAATTAGTTAAATATCAATTAGATATCAATTATCAATCAGTTTAATCAATACAATAAGGATAATAAAAGCAACTGACTACCATGTGGTAGATGCTTTAAAAATGCCTAGTTCCTTCCTTTCTTCCTAAAAATAAAGAGTATCAGGAAAGGTTTCCCTTAGAAAATGGCACCTAAGTTGGGACTTGAAGCTTAGGATTCCAAAGCATGAAGCCCAGGAAATGGAATGATGAGTCTATGGAACAAAGTAGGATGTTTTCATTAATTGGAACCAGCATGAAGGGACAATGCAAACTTAAGTCTAGAAAGGTAAACTTGAATCAGACTATAAAGGATTTTAAATTCTCAATGCAGTATAGATTTTATCCTAGAGGCTACAGCAGTGAGAGTAAAATTAAGGTTAGATGACAAATTTGTAGTGGACCAGCTACAGCCCCAAGGTATAATTTCTCTAATGATCTTGGTGTATGAGTAAAAAGAGAAAAGGTGGGTAATAGAGTTAACTCAGGGGTGCGGTTTGGGGAAGCATGAACTGTGTTAGAACAAAGAGCCAAAGGATTCAAGGATGGAAGTTGGCATGTAATTAAACTAATTAAGAGGAGAAAACCATCACAATTATATTTCCTTTTATCTTTATTATTTTAAACCTCAAACTAAATATTAAGTTGGCTTTTTAAGACTAAATATTTCAAAAGAAGAAATGTAATAGACACCTTCCTCCACAGAGATTGTTTACTTCAGAGATGAGGTGTTTATCTTTGTATACAACTAGGACTCGATTTGAATCAATAAGATTTCCAAATATTCCAATTAATTCCCTATGGCATATACTCCTATTTACTTTTTTTTTTGAGCCTTAACCTTTGCCACATACTTTTTATCTTACTACCCTGTATTTTCTTCACTCATTATACCAGGTTGTCTCTTTACCTATTTAGGGGAGAGGGGGGACTTCTCAAAAATCAACAGTTTGAATTTGGTACTCCCAAAAAGATGTCATTATAAGAAGATATTGTACCTTTCTTATTGGAGACAGGTAAATGGCACAGTGCATAGAGGCTACTCCTGGAGGCAAGAAATTCTGAGTTTAAATCTAGCCTCAGACATTTTTGAGTTGTGTGACCCTGAATAAACCATTTAAATACTGTCTGCCTCAGTTTCCTAAACTGTAAAATGGGGGTAATAATAACACCTACCTCCCAGAATTGCTGTGAGAATGAAATGAAGTAATATTTGTAAAGCATTTAGCATAGTAGCTGGCACATACTATGTTCATTCTTGTTTCTTTCCTTTCCTTCCTTCCCTCACTAGTCAAAGGATAGATGTCTCCTACATACACTTATCATCTCTCTTAAATCTTTCATTTCAGTTCTATCTTTGAGGTGCTGTTACCAATGACAAAGAATCCAAGAATGAACAAAACAGCATTTTATTAGCCATTTACACTGTGGTAAGCACTGTGCTAAGTGTAGAACACCACCATAACAATTAGTTTGTAAAATATATCTCAGTTGTAATTTAATTATGAAACTTATGAAAATAACTTTTTAGGCCCAAATTGAAAATCAACTCATAATTTCATCTTTTTTTTTTTTAACAGATATACATCACCCTCTCTCATATACTTTGGTAAACACTCTATAAAATCAACATTCTTCAGCGCATGATGCAATTTATAGATTACATATCCTGTTTGTGTAAGAGTGATGCTTCAGGCACCAGTGACCCATGACAGATATATATGTTTGGACCACTTGTTTTCCTTAGCCTCTCTACTATATGCCCCCTATGAACAAATTGTTTTTTTTTTCATCCCAACGAGCAAAAATATTAAAATGCATATTTTTTTTCTTTTGGTGATAATCTGAATTGCTATTCTAATTCCTATGGTACCTTAGAAAGAATGAAACATCCAGTCTACTTCTGGCTGAAGGCCAAGGACTAGCAGCTGACTGAACCACCACTGTGTGTACTTCCTTTTTGTTCTGTTTTGTACTTTATGATTTCCGAACACATTTTTTTACCAACACGTCTGCCAAATTCACCAAGGGCCTTCACACATTCATGTAGCTTGAAATGAACCTTCTTGTCTTGCTGTACTCTGAATGTTTCATCAGGGAGTTCCTCCAATCTTAGCTACTGACTCCTCCAGGTCACTACTCTTACTCCCCTTTCTAGTTACTCGAAAGGGACTGGAATGAGATGACTTTTGTTGTTTTTAGTCAGCTTTTCATCTAGTCTGAATAAATTTAATGACTAAAAAAAGCAAGAATTTATCATATTTTTGATTTTATAGAATTTATTAATCATATACAACCATATCCTCCAGGATTTGCTACTGTAAAGCAGTACCCAAGAAATCGGATTAGTTATTGGTCATTGCCTCCAATTCCTTAGACAGCTTCATAAGTCCCATTCAGGCTCCTAAACAGGGCCCTGGCAAATCAGGGGAAGGAGTCGGGGAAAGAAACAGAAACGCTGTTTTTTTTGTTTTGTTTTGTTTTTGGGGTTTTTTTGTGGGGTTTTTTTTTGTTTGTTTGTTTTTTTTGTTTTTTTTTTTTTTGAGGCTGGGGTTAAGTGACTTGCCCAGAGTCACACAGCTAGGAAGTATTAAGTGTCTGAGACCAGACTTCCGGCCAAGATGGCAGCGTGGAGGCAGACAGCTGCTTGAGCTCCTCGTTTTCTCTCAGAACTTACTTCATGACAAGCCTCAGACTTAATGCTTGACCCAGAAAGAAATCCACAAATAATCACCAAGAGAAGACATCCTTGAAAGTCGCCAGAAAAGGTCTGTGTTTGCTCGGGGGAGGGTCAATCAGACTGGGCGCAGACTGAGGGCAGGCAGCCAGAGCAAGACAGGCAGCTCACACAGCTCAGAACGGAGGGGGAGGGGTGTGATCTCTGCCGTTTCTGTGAAAGGGCTTTTGCCCCAGTGTGGATGCTCCGTCTTGGCAGCAAGCCAGGAGCAGCGGAGAGGGTGTAAACACCGGAGGTGAAGATTAAAACCCCAGAAAGCCAGCGTCTCTCAGAGCTAGGCCACCCCCAACCCCCACCTGGACTGACTCGGTGCGTTCTCGGAGCCTCAGAGCGCAGACTCAGTACAGTCTTTGCTGTTCTGTTAGTGGCTCTCTGCTGCCCTACCCCCAGTCTGTAGAGGAAGCCCATTAATACCATCCAGCCCCATCCCCCACAAAACAGACCAATTGTTTCTCTTGTCAGTTTGTTTTCTTTGATTCCTACTCTGACAAAATGAACAAAAAATTCAAAAGGGCTCTAACCATTGACAGCTTCTGTGTGGAGAGGGAGCAGACTTCAAATGCTGAGGAGACTAGGAACAGACTGTCCCCAGATGTATCCCCTGGGAGGGATATAAGCTGCTCCTCAATACAAAAGAACCTCATAGAGGAAATCAAAAAGGCTCTCACAAGAGAGCTGGAAGAGAAATGGGAAAAGGAAAGGGAAGCTTGGCAAGAGAGCCTGGAGAAGTCATCCCATGCATTCAAAGACAGAGTGGATAAAGAAATCAAATCATTGAGAAACAAGATTAGTGAGCTGGAAAAGGTAAACAACTCCAAGGAAAACAGGATTAGTGAGCTGGAAAAGGTAAACAACTCCAAGGAAAACAGGATTAGTGAGCTGGAAAAAGAAATCAGCTCTCTAAAAAATAAAATGGATAAAAATGGAAAAAAATTCCATAGAAGATAAAAACTCAATTGGACAATTACAAAGAGATATAAAAAAAAGTGAGTGAAGAAAATACATCATTGAAAATTAGACTGGAACAAGTAGAAATGAATGACTCAAGGAGAAACCAAGAGGTAGTCAAGCAAAACCAGAGAAATGAAACAATTGAAAAGAATGTCAAGTACCTTACCAGAAAGACAACAGACCTGGAAAACAGATCCAGGAGAGACAATTTGAGAATAATCGGACTCCCTGAAAAATGTGAGGAAAAAAAGAGCTTGGACACCATTTTCAAGGAAATTATCAAAGAGAACTGCCCAGACGTTTTGGAAACAGAGGGTAAAATAGACATTGAAAAAATTCATCGATCACCTACTGAAAGGGACCCTAAAATCAAAACGCCAAGAAATATAGTGGCCAAGTTCAAGAACCATCAGACAAAGGAAAAGATACTGGAAGCTGCTAGAAAAAAACAATTCAGATATGGAGGATCCACAATAAGGATAACCCAGGATCTAGCAGCGTCCACATTAAAAGAACGCAGGGCCTGGAACATGATATTCCGAAAGGCTGAGGAACTTGGTATGCAGCCAAGAATAACTTACCCAGCAAGAATGAGCATCGTTTTCCAGGGAAGAAGATGGACATTTAACGAAATAAATGAATTCCATCTATTTTTGATGAAAAAACCAGACCTACATAAAAGGTTTGATCTTCAAATACAGAACTCAAGAGATTTCTAAAAAGGTAAAAAGAAATCTTGAGAACTATACTTCTGTCAAAAAAATATGTAAAGAACATATGTATATTTGTCTTAGAAACTAGAGGTGGAAAGGAGATTATATCATAAAAAAGTGTAAAGTGGTGGTACTACATCTCATGAAGAGGCAAAGGTAACCTATTATATCTGAGAGAAAGAAAGGAGGGAGATGAACATAGCGTGTATCAATAGACATATTCGATTTATGGTGAAACTTCTTCCACTTCATTGAAAAGTGAAAGGGAAGGAGTAAGCTAAGGGGAAGGGAATACAGTAATTTCGAGGAAAAGGGGTAAAATAAGGGGAGGACCTTTAAGGTGGGGGAGGGATCCTAAAAAGGGAGGGCTGTGAAAAGCAAGTGGTGTTCACCAGTTTAATACTGGATAGGAGGGTAAAAGGGAAGGAAAGGGGAAAAGCATAAGCAGGGGTTAATAGGATGGCAAGCAATATAGAATTAGTCCTTCTAACCATAAATGTGAATGGGGCAAACTGCCTCATAAAGAGGAAACAAGTTAGCAGACTGGATTAAAAGTCAGAATCCTACTATATGTTGTTTACAGGAAACACACCTGAAACAGGGTGAGACATTCAAACTAAAAGTAAAAGGATGGAGCAGAATCTATTATGCTTCAGGCAAAACCAAAAAAGCTGGAGTAGCCATCCTCATCTCAGATTAAGCAAAAACAAAAATTGATCTAATTAAAAGAGATAAGGAAGGGCATTATATCCTGCTAAAGGGCAGCATCAATAATGAAGCAGTATCAATATTAAACATATATGCACCAAGTGGTGCAGCATCTAAATTCTTAAAAGAGAAATTAAGAGAGCTGCAAGAGGAAATAGATAGCAAAACTATAATAGCGGGAGATCTCAACCTTGCACTCTCAGAATTAGATAAATCAAACCACAAAATAAATAAGAAAGAAGTCAAAGAGGTAAATAGAATACTAGAAAAGTTTGATATGATAGATCTTTGGCGAAAGCTAAATGGAGACAGAAAGGAATATATTTTCTTCTCAGCAGTTTATGGAACCTATACAAAAATTGATCATATACTAGGGCATAAAAACCTCAAAATCAAATGCAGTAAGGCAGAAATAGTAAATGCATCCTTTTCAGACCATAATGCAATCAAAATAACATTTAATAAAAAGCCAGGGGAAAATAGACCAAAAAATAATTGGAAACTAAATAATCTTATACTAAAGAATGATTGGGTAAAACAGCAAATCATAGACATAATTAATAACTTCACCCAAAAAAATGACAATAATGAGACATCATATCAAAATGTGTGGGATACAGCCAAAGCAGTAATAAGGGGAAGTTTTATATCTCTACAGGCCTACTTGCATAAAATAGAGAAAGAGAGGGCCAACGAATTGGGCTTACAACTAAAATTGCTAGAAAAGGAACAAATTAAAAACCCCCAGACAAACACAAAACTTGAAATTCAAAAAATAAAAGGTGAGATTAATAAAATTGAAAGTAAAAAAACTATTGAATTAATTAATAAAACTAAGAGTTGGTTTTATGAAAAAACCAACAAAATAGACAAACCCTTAGTAAACCTGATTAAAAAAAGGAAAGAGAAAAAGCAAATTGATAATCTTGAAAATGAAAAGGGTGAACTCACCACTAATGAAGAGGAAATTAGAACAATAGTTAGGAGCTACTTTGCTCAACTTTATGCCGATAAATTCGATAACTTAAATGAAATGGAAGAATACCTTCAAAAATATAGCTTGCCCAGATTAACAGAGGAAGAAGTAAGTAGTCTAAATAGTCCCATCTCAGAAAAAGAAATAGACCAAGCTATTAACCAACTTCCTAAGAAAAAATCCCCAGGACCGGATGGATTTACAGGTGAATTCTACCAAACATTTAAAGAACAACTAACTCCAATGCTATGTAAACTATTTGAAAAAATAGGGATTGAAGGAGTCCTACCAAATTCCTTTTATGACACAGACATGGTACTGATACCTAAACCAGGTAGATCGAAAACTGAGAAAGAAAACTATAGACCAATTTCCTTAATGAATATTGATGCTAAAATCTTAAATAAGATATTAGCAAATAGACTTCAGAAAATCATCCCCAGGATAATACACTATGACCAAGTGGGATTTATACCAGGAATGCAGGGCTGGTTTAATATTAGGAAAACTATTAGTATAATTGACCAGATTAATAATCAAATTAATAAAAACCATATGATCATCTCAACAGATGCAGAAAAAGTATTTGATAAAATCCAACATCCATTCCTACTAAAAACGCTTGAGAGTATAGGAATAAATGGACTATTCCTTAAAATAATAAGGAGCATATATTTAAAACCTTCAGTAAACATCATATGTAATGGTGATAAACTAGAACCTTTCCCTGTAAGATCAGGAGTGAAACAAGGTTGCCCACTATCACCATTACTATTCAATATAGTACTAGAAACTCTAGCCTCGGCAATAAGAGCCGAGAAAGAGATTCAAGGAATTAGAGTAGGAAATGAAGAAATCAAATTGTCACTTTTCGCAGATGAAATGATGGTATACTTAGAGAACCCCAAAGACTCTGCTAAAAAGCTATTAGAAATAATTCAGAATTTTAGCAAAGTCGCAGGATACAAAATAAATCCACATAAATCCTCAGGATTTTTATACATTACCAACACAATCCAACAGCAAGAGATACAAAGAGAAATTCCATTCAAAATAACAGTCGATAGTATAAAATATTTGGGAATATATCTACCAAAGGAGAGTCAGGAATTATATGAGCAAAATTACAAAATACTTGCCACAAAAATAAAGTCAGATTTAAATAATTGGAAAGACATTCAGTGTTCTTGGATAGGCCGAGCAAATATAATAAAGATGACAATACTCCCCAAACTAATCTATTTATTTAGTGCTATACCAATCAGACTCCCAAGAAACTATTTTAATGACCTAGAAAAAATAACAACAAAATTCATATGGAAGAATAAAAGGTCGAGAATTGCAAGGGAACTAATGAAAAAAAACTCAGAGGAAGGTGGTCTAAGTGTACCTGATTTAAAGCTATATTATAAAGCAACAGTCACCAAAACCATTTGGTATTGGCTAAGAAATAGAGTAGTTGATCAGTGGCATAGGTTAGGTTCACAGGGCAAGATAGTGAATAAAAATAGCAATCTAATCTTTGACAAACCCAAAGATCCCAAATTTTGGGATAAGAATTCATTATTTGACAAAAACTGCTGGGAAAACTGGAAATTAGTATGGCAGAAACTAGGCATGGACCCACATTTAACACCACATACTAAGATTAGATCAAAATGGGTCCAAGATTTAGGCATAAAGAACGAAATCATAAATAAATTGGAGGAACATGGGATGGTTTACCTCTCAGACTTGTGGAGGAGGAAGGAGTTTGTGTCCAAGGGAGAACTAGAGACCATTATTGATCACAAAATAGAACATTTTGATTACACCAAATTAAAAAGTTTCTGCACAAACAAAACTAATGCAAACAAGATTAGAAGGGAAGTAACAAATTGGGAAAAAAATTTTACAGTTAAAGGTTCTGATAAAGGCCTCATCTCCAAAATATACAGAGAATTGACTTTAATTTATAAGAAATCAAGCCATTCTCCAATTGATAAATGGTCAAAGGATATGAACAGACAATTTTCAGATGATGAAATTAAAACTATTTCCACTCATATGAAAGAGTGTTCCAAATTACTATTGATCAGAGAAATGCAAATTAAGACAACTCTGAGGTATCATTACACACCTGTCAGATTGGCTAAGATGACAGGAACAAATAACGATGAATGTTGGAGGGGCTGTGGGAAAACTGGGACACTGATGCATTGTTGGTGGAGTTGTGAAAGAATCCAACCATTCTGGAGAGCAATCTGGAATTATGCCCAAAAAGTTATCAGAATGTGCATACCCTTTGACCCAGCCATACTACTACTGGGCTTATACCCCAAGGAACTACTAAAGAAGGGAAAGGGACCTGTATGTGCCAAAATGTTTGTGGCAGCCCTTTTCATAGTGGCTAGAAGCTGGAAGATGAATGGATGTCCATCAATTGGAGAATGGTTGGGTAAACTATGGTATATGAATGTTATGGAATATTATTGTTCTATAAGAAATGAACAACAGGAGAAATACAGAGAGGCTTGGAGAGACTTACATCAACTGATGCTGAGTGAAACGAGCAGAACCAGAAGATCATTATACACTTCAACAATGATACTGTACGAGGATGTATGCTGATGGAAGTGGATTTCTTCAACATAGAGAAGAGCTAATCCAATTACAATTGATTAATGATGGACAGAACCAGCTACATCAAGAAAAGGAACACTGGGAAATGAATGTAAACTGTTATTTTTATCTTCTGAATCCAATTCTTCCTGTGCAACAAAAAATTCGGTTCTACACACATATATTGTATCTAGACTATACTGTAATATATTTAACATATATAAGACTGCTTGCCATCTGGGGGAGGGGGTTGGGGGAGGAAGGGAAAAAATCTGAATAGAAGTAAGTACAAGGGATAATGTTGTAAAAAATTACCCATGCATATGTACTGTCAAAAAATGTTATAATTATAAAATAAAATAAAAATTAAAAAAAAAAAAAGAAAGAAAGAAAAAAAAAAAGTATCTGAGACCAGATTTGAACTCGGGTCCTCCTGAATTCAAGGCTGGTGCTCTATCCACTACACCACCTAGCTTCCCGAAACAGAAACACTTTGAGGGAAGAAATAGCAAGTAAAAGGAATGATAAGTATTTAAACAGATTCTCCCAAACAGACTCCAATATGAGCAAGGACGTGGCCCCAACCTTTAGGCATCTGGCACCTAGTTTATAAATCATATCCATATTGGCTCCAAATGTCCAGTGCAGACATCTTAACTTATTTTGGAGCCCTTTGATGAAGGTCAGAGCACTTATGTCTCTGCTGCTTCTGCCTTCTGCTGTCAAAAAGCAGCACTAAGCATACAGGAACTCAAGGAGAAAGTCCTGGCAATATTTCACTGCAAGTGAAAATATACCAAGTTAAGGGTCAGAAGAAAAGATTAAATATTCCATAATGAACCCATATCTACTCTACCTTCTTTTAATCTGACTTTCTGGATCCCAGACAAATCCTTTAATCTTGTTTGCCTCAGTTCCCTCATCTGAAAAATGAGTTGGAGTAGAAAATGGCAAACCACTCCAGTATCTTTGCCAAGAAAATCTCAAATGGGTTATAAAAAGTCTAACATGACTGAAAAATTACCAAACAACAAAAATGGAATTATTATAATACAAAACTTCATGCCAACACTAGTTGAAATAATGGGAAATGACATTTAAATACCTACCAAAGTCGAGGTCTTCATTTTCAGTTGGCTGAACCACAGGATCTGTGAAGCACTAGGAAAAAAAAAAAACAACAAAAAAACAGATTTTCCCCTATACCATTTACATATAAATTATTCCCATATTGTGGAACCTGGATAAGTCACTTTGGAAAATATTATTAAAGAACAGGTTACTAACATAACACAAAATCAGCCTGAAATACATTTGGATGTGTTGAATTTTAAGGACTCATGTTTAAAAGCAGAAAACATGAAAGGGATTGATTCCTGAGAGCGAATTATTGTGTTCTCAAAAAGGACTTTCATGATTTAAATTCATTTTCAATGACACTGCAAGCAATCACTTGCAAATAGCTAGTTTCAAGGGATAAATTTATTTGGGTATGATTTCTGCATTATCTTCCATAGGAAACAATCTAAAAAGATAATTTGATTTGATCATGAAGGATCAAGATTCCCATTTCCATGAAAAGATTTTTCAAACCATTTTTTAATGTAATTGTGGAAAGTTTCTAAATAGTTATTCATTATGACTGAGAATATTTTTCAAATGCCAATTTTCTTGTTTCAGCTGTTCAAGCATTGGCAAAAGAGCAGGAATGGAAAAATAATTACCTTCACATCTTCTCTTTCAGGTGGTGATTTGCCGGACACCAGATCCTCAGGCTCTGTAAAATGGATATTTCTCATTAGTGTCTGGTGAAAAATTATAATATGTGGCTGCTGATTTCTTCTCCTCTTTGAGAAAAAAGAAACTAAAAGGGAACTCAAATCAATTTCCTCCCAAAAAAATCTGACACTGAGTAGATTCTTAGTTTGTATTTTCTTGCAAGCCAACAAGCTAGAGAGCTGACTGACAAATAAATAGAGCTGCAGTGGCTGTATTGTTAGTACTGAGCAACCTATAAACAAGCTCAAGAGTTTTCACAGGATATCCTGGAGGGAAAATGAGCATTAAATAAATAAATGCACTTGATTCAGAAAGAAATCTCACAAAACAGCTTTCAAAATAATTCAAAATCAAAAGACATGACTCAGTACCCATAGAAGGAAATCCCAAATGTCCAGCTCCCCAGACACCAAAGATGTCATACATATATATGATAGATGATTCATTTTTAAAAATAGAGTTTTGTTCTCCCTGTGAATTACTTTATAATAATTTTCTTAGAATGAGCAATAAAGTTATAGGGAAAAAGGAAAATATATTTAACCTTACTCTTAATGTTCAAACACCAAAAAGGTTCCAGTAGAACTCAGAAATTCAGCCATAGAATTCTGGGTACTAATAAGCAAAAGAGCACACATAGTATCTCCTTTCTGAGTACAGATTTTCCTAGAATTGTTTGTCATTTAGGACATACATACAGAGAGGAGCAGGTCCATTTCTTTTACCTCATTAAATCTATGACTTAAAAAAATAAAAAAAAATGTAAAAATCTATGACTTAGCTTGCTTCAGACTTGACCTGGTTCAAATCTTCAAATCTGCCATTAATTCCAGGCGATCATGAGTAAATCACCTCCCCTCCAGGGACTCAATTTCCTCATTTGTAAAATGAAGAAGTTGGATGAAATGACCTCTAAGATTTCTTCTAGCTCCACAGTATTGTTTCTTTTATTCAATTGTTTTCAGCCAGGTCCAACTTTTTATGATTCTATTTGGGGGTTTTCTTGGCAGAGAGTCCTTTCCTTCTCTAAATCATTTGCAGATGAAGAAACTGAGGCAACCCAGGGTCACACAGCTAGTAAGTTCCTAAAACCAGATTTGAACCCACAAGATGAGTTTTTCTCACTCTAAACCCAGTGCTTTATCCAATGGACCATCTAGCTGACCTATGGAACTAGGATGATGATTATTTGTCTTGTTTTAACCAACTGCTGCATGTGATTATTGTTAAAAATAATTCATTGTTACATGTTAAAAATAATATGGGCAAAACATTCATTATCTATTTTACTTTTCAACTATAATCAGCATTAGCTGGCTCATACCTCAAATCTTAGCAAGTGACTTTGTTCATAAATCCTTGTCTTCTGCCATTCTTAAGGTGTTTTTTTTTTTTTAATGAAAGTGGTTCTGCACTGTTCTATGATATTTGGTAATATTAATGCAAAGGCAAAATAGATTGAAATAGTAAGAAATCTATTGAAAGATGAGTCAAGGAAGAAGCAATGAGACAAAAATCTTATACCTTATGTCATGAATACTTTCTTCACAAATCAGTGTTTCACTATATATGGCAAATTCAAAAAAATTAATTTAATATATTATAACAGACAGAAGAAGACTCATTATTGATGTGGAAATCTCAAATCAACCATCTGCATATACTCAGACCATGACTTGTCAGAGTAAAAGTAAAAAAAAAAAAAAGTTTAAATGAATAATGAGAAAAGAATATGGCATGCAATTGAGACAAAGCAATCCAGAATTTAACAAGTAATCATAAAAAATGGACAAATGGCTAGCAAAAATTACATCAGAAGTGATTATAAACTGTTATGCATAAATTTAACCAAAGTAAATCAATGAATTACCATAGCTAAGAGATCAAATAAGCATCCTATTCAGCAAATATCTGACTTATTTGCAAAACAGAGAGATGGTGGCCAAAGGCAACACTGACTTATCTTATAGATTGATTTGTAAAATCTAATAAAAAAAAAACTGATGATTGCCTTAAAAAGCAAAGCAGAAGAGTAGGAGGGAAAAAACATTTAAAGAAAAGACAATCATCCCAAAAGCAATAAGGGATAAAAAGGGAAGGATCCCAATAAGCATAGAAAAATGGAAGAAACCTGCAAAGATTTTTGTTATAAATTATCCTTATCTTCAAAAGACAAGAGTTACCACTCTTAGGCTTGAATATCACAGTAGCAAATTTACTAAAAGATGGGATATAGATGGCATCAAAGACAACAATAACAACACAAACCAAGAAAAATAACTGAACTGAACCAAATGTCCACACTAAAGAAACCACACTAAAGGTCACACAACTTTTTATTCATAAGCTATCTAAAGGAAGTGAAGAACCCAAAGGCATGGGAAAAAAAACATAGCTCAGACCTTATCAATACCACTATGAAAGACAATATCAAATCAAGAAAGGGCTACAGAGAGAACATCAACAACTATTTACATGTCTAATTTCCTATTTGTACAATATCCCTATATGATAATTCATTTTCAGATGCATCAAAATCATCCTTAGTAAGGTTATTAATAGGGAATAAAATAGCCATACTTTTTTATAAGCAATATTTTTAAATGGACAGCTTTACAAATTAACAATTGACTAAAAGACACATAAAGAATACAAGAATACAAGATGATTTGGCATTGGAAGGAAACCTTGGAAGTCACTGTTAGTTTCCTCATTTTACAAAGAAGGAAACTGAGACATCGGGAGGCAAAGTGATTTGCTCATATATCAGAGACAAGATTTGAATTCAAGACTTTTAAATCCTGAGAGAGTGTTCTTTCTACTGCATCATGCAGCTTCCCTTTTCTTGGCTCAATCCTTTTATTAAAAAGCATGTGATTATGTATTCATGTACAGTCCTAAAGGCTTCCTCCCACAAGGTGTCTCCAACTCATTACATCAGAATAGTTTAAGATTCCTTGAAAGTCATACCAGAAATATATAGCCTAGAGGCAATTAAGTGAGCCTGGAGTCAGGCAAACCTAAATTCAGATATTTACTTTCTGTATAACCTGGGGAAGTTATTTAAACCCCTATCTGGCTCAGTTTTTTTTTTTTTGATAGTAAAGAGGAATGATAATAATCCTTTCAGAGCTGTTATGATGACTAAATGAAATAATATTTGTAAAGTACTTAGCACAATGCCTGGAACATGATAAATATTTAATAAATGCTTCTTTCCTTCCTTCCTTTCAGAAATAATCTTCAATGGTCCTCTTATTATAAACAACAGACACGTATAAAATAGGAAGATGCACGTTCTCCAAAAGTACTTGCCACTGTGATAGAAGAATTCTAGCACAGAGTTCAAGTTGAAAAGGGATTTCCAGTGAGTGCTAAGTTCCTCTAGATCAGAGGTGTCAAACTCACGTGCAGCCAGCGACATTCCAAAGTGAAGCCTGAACCAGATTAAAAGGTGCTCGGGAAACATTTAACAAAATAAATAAAAACACAATGAAACATAAATAATGTCATTATAAAGTCAAGGTCCAGTCATGGAGAGGCTAGTATGATTTAGCACTCCCCATTTCAATTTGATTTGGGCCCCACAGCCCTTTGTGGATAACATTATATTGGCTACATTAAGCTCTAGAATTTGTCAGAACCTTTATGAACTACTCAAAAGAATTTAGCCTGGCCATTCACATAGGAAAAATCAAGTGGGTAAAGACTGACCCATGTTCTGATTGTGACATATCGGTTAGTATGTATTTCATGGACAGACGGCACAAAAGATAATGATTTAGACCCAAAATTAAACAGAATGAGGTGGCTGCATTGAATTCAATTTAGGAAATTGCAAAGTCTTCAAAGAATTAAAAATTAATATCACGTAATGGGCAATATAAAAGAACATGGTGAGTATAATCAGGCTACAATATAAAACCAATAAAGAACTTTGTTGAATATGAGGAATGACAGATGGAAAGCCCAGACATTACACTGATATTCTTGGGATGTCCATGAGAAGAAGAAAGAGCCTACAAAACGGCAGAGTAAACATGACCAGCATTCACACAGCATGAGCAGGGATGGATGGATTTCAACTTGTATTGTGGGAGAATTACATCCAAATTAAGGAGATTGAAGGTCCGTTTGAGCACTGTGTATTGTTGAATAAGGCAAGCACACAAAACAATTACAGGTGGGTTGCAATTCTACTTAGTGTGTGCATGCTCGTTGATGTTAACTTTAATGGATGCAATGTCTCAACTTTGTCACCAAAATTCACCAGATTCCATTCATCCATAGATGCACATTAGATAGAATACCTCCAGATGGCGCCAAAGGGATGACATGAATTCCAAAAGCACCAATGATTAGAGCTGGAAATTAGGTCATTATCAGACTTAATATAATGGTCACATAGGAAAAACTCTAAAGCCTAAGAAGGAAGCTTGGAGGGACAGACAGGCAGGCAAGCAAGCAGACAGTTGGAGAGGCAGGAGTGCAAACACACAGATGCTTGCACAGGCACGCTTTGCACTTATTGTATACAGACCACATTAAAAATGGTGGAATATGGAGTAGAAATGAGAGAAAAATTCAAAGAAAAACAGAAGAAAGCAGAGTCTGGATAAATAATTCTGCTTTAACATATACATAATCAGGGCAGATTTCTGCAGCAAAAGTTATGTAGAATACAAATTTCTTGAATTTGATAACCACAAAATTAAAATCATTATTTTAAATGATGAATTTCTCTAGGAACAGAGGCATTTTTTTAAAAAATATTATGATAGATAATAGGCAGGATAATGTTCTATAATGGTAATGCTCTTGGGCATTGATGAGAAAGATCTCTCTTGTTAATTCATTATGCAAATACTGTCAAGAACAATAGCATAGGTGGCTCATGATTGGAAATAAGACTAATTTCTAGCCTTCCCCTATTCCCAAAAATCATCGTTTAGACAGTCTCAGTGGTCATTTGTCCTCATTTGCTTTTGTTCCTTTGTGAAATGTTATTGACAATGGTGACTGATGGTTTCATCTAAGAAACCGACCAACTTAAAATGGCAATTCTGCTTATTTTTGGTCACCAACTTTTCACCACATAGGTATGTAAAATGATACATAAATGCTAACTATTAGCACAAAAACCTAAAATATACTTTTTAATCTGCACAAATTCATTATTTTAAGTTCAGTTCCAAAAATATGTTTAAGGGATTGAATTAAACGTAATGATGTATCATTAATTGAACCACCCTCTCTGTCGTTCCCCCCACACACACTTGACTTTACAGGTTGGGAGATGTATTGTCTCTAAATAATCTGACTCTCTTTCTCATGGAGCTTAATTAAATTACTCCAGCAGAGTCTGTACTGAATTAGCAGGATCCTTTTACACCAACCCACTGCACAACCTATTACAAAGTGCAACCAAACCACTTATTTCTATAGCAACCTTATGGAGATAATGCTATCAGTGACTCTGAGTTATTCTGTTTTAAAAGACAATTGATCTTGAATTTAAGAACAACCCAGCAAAATGGATAGTTCTCCTGAAACAAAGTTTGTCAAATATGGTGAATTTCTTATTGTGTAACCAAGGTTCTGCCACACCCTAACAATTTATGTTAATAAATACTGGCAGCTAGGTGATGCAGTGGATAGAGTGATGGGCTTGGAGTCAGGAAGACTCATCTTCATAAGGTGGAATCCAGCTTCCAACACTTACTAGCTATATGAGTCTTCTGAAGTGCTTACACACATTCAGATCCACACTACTTGAAGTAATAATTACATAAAATATGATCATTAGTTCCAGTCCAACGGAATAGGCAATACAAATTTGTAATGTAACCTCTTCATGAGGATTTATTAGTTGCACTAATCAGTACCCAGCAGTGCTCATTCCACCAAACTTGAAAAAAGTCTTAAAATATTGAAAATGAGGCCACGTGATACAAAGGAAAGATCATTGGTTTTGTAGGCAGAGGAATTAGGGTCAAGCATCTCTCATTTACTTATGATCTGTGTCTTCTTGGGGAAATCACTCAACCTGCTGTACCTCAAGTTTTCTTGCCTATAAAATAAAAATATTTTTGGTTGTCTTTGACCCTTCCCATCTCTAATTCTGTGATTTTATGATCCTATGAATCTTTAAGTATAATTTACCTCCTTCTCTGCTCTTTTCCCTCCTCTTTAATGCTCAACCATGATGCCCCAATCCCATGCTGCTCAAATCACAAGCATTATTCCTATCTCCTACTCCATAAAATATAGTTTGAATTAAAATAACAAGCAGTCCTGTCAAAAATGGATTGTTTGCTTTTAATTTTTTGCTTAAAATCCCCAAATGACCCCCTTTTAAAACAAAGAAACAATAATAGGAAATGGCAATTCATCTTTGCTGTTATCACAGAACACCTTGTATTGTTTTACTTATCTGCGTACATGATGCATTCTCTCTGTTATTTTATAAGGTGTAAAGGCCAGTAACTAATTTTTTTTTGTATCTATATCCCCACATTGCTAAGCTCAAGGTCTTGAATAAAGTCAATGTCAATAAATATTTATTGGATCGTCTTTAAATATTCTAAAATTGAGATGAGGATGGGGAGATGTATATGATATTCAGTTTACTTTAGGCATTTATAAAAATGTGCAAAAGTTGCCTACTAGTTTTCATTTTATATATACAATCTTGATTCAGAAACTTGTTCTCTGAATGACTTAGAGAAGGTGGAGAGGGAAGATTCTCAGAACATAGCAGAGTAAGTCAGAAAACTTTCAAATTTCCTCCACAAAAAAAGAACAGAACAACAAAAACAACCAAAAAAACCCCTTCAGAACAACAGAAATAAACACAGAGTAACGAAGTTGTCCTCCTAAAATAATTTGAGAAAATTCCAAATAAAACCTAATTTGAGGAATGGAGGTTCAATCCCAGTACAGTGCAAATACCTCTAAATCAACTGCTGGATCAACAAACAACAAGCCCTGGGGGCAGCTGTGTGGAAGGTAAGCTGTGTGGAAAGGCAGCCTCAGCCTTAGAAATTTTCATTTTGAAGTGTGGAGATCTGATGGCTGAGTAGGAGAAGATTGAGGGACCTTTGAGGGATGCCAAGTGCACCTCTGCTCCCTGGATGCATCCTGGGCTAGGGCTAGCACATATATACCTAGTAAGTGCAGTAGCAGAGGGTCAGGGAGTCTGCTGGCTCTGGGCACTTGCTGGAAAGCAGAGTACCTGGTTTCAGTTCCAAGTCAGAAAGGACAGCTATAGTTTGCAGCCACTGGAGGGGCAGGGAGGGCCCAAATTGTTGCTTAGGAGTAAAGAGAAGAGCTCAAGACTGGGCCCTGAAACAGAACTCAGAAAATAATAGTAAGAAGGACCTGAAGACTGAGGCATTATTCTCCATACCTCAGGACTAGAACTTGATTATATTTATGGCTGCTAAAAACAAAATAAAGCAATAAATAAATAAATGAAAATGAATAAGCAAAGGGAAAAGAATCCAACCACTTATAATTATTATGGGAATAGAAAAGATCAGAGTTGATATTCAGAGAAAGATAATAGAGCCAATATAGCCACTCCTTTTTTAATAAGAAATGCCAAATGGTTGCAAGAACAAGAATTCTTGGAAGAACTTTAAAAGAACTTTTAAAAACAAATAAAAGAGCTAAGATGACAGGAAAAGGAAAAGATAATGACAATGTTGGAGGGGATGTAGGAAAACTGGGACACTGATACATTGTTGGTGGAGTTGTGAACTGATCCAACCATTCTGGAGAGCAATTTGGAACTATGCCCAAAGGGCTATCAAACTGTGCATACCCTTTGATCCAGCAGTGTTTTCTACTACAACTACAACTACTACTACTACTACTACGACTACTACTACTACTACTACTACTACTACTACTATTACTACTACTACTACTTATATCCCAAAAAGATACTAAAGGAGGGAAAGGGACCCACATGTGCAAAAATGTTTGTTGCAGCCCTTTTTGTAGTAGCTAGAAACTGAAAACTGAGTGGATGCCCCTCAATTAGAGAATGGCTGAATAAGTTATGGTATGTGAATGTTAGGGAGTATTCTATAGGAAATAATCAGCAGGATGATTTCAGAGAGGCCTGAAGAGATTGACATGAACTAATGCTAAGTGAAATGAGCAGAAACAGAAGATCATTGTAATGGCAACATGATTATATGATGATCAGTTCTGATGAAGATGGTTCTTTTCAAATAACGAGATGATTTAGGCTAGTTCCAATGATCTTGGGATGAAGAGAGAAAGAACTGTGGAAACTAAGTGTAGATCACAATATAGAATTTTCATTCTTTTTGTTGTTGTTTGCTCCAGCCTACCTATTCTTACATACCTAGAATATAGTATATGACTGCAACATTTTGGAGACCTTCATCTTGCCATGGACACGAAGTTAAAAGAAAAGTAGGTCCTTCCATTGTTAATCCCATAATCATAGAATGGTCCCATAATGGAGTCACAAGATTATCTTTGCCCAGGATTCTGAACTTCTAATTTTTGAATCATTTTTTAAATCTCCATTTTAATTTATTTTATGTAGCCCAAGCAGAGAATAAATATTGTCATTTCACATCCCCTTTCGTTCCACTCACATTGCTATCGTTACATCTCACCCATTGCCTCCTTCATGGTCTCTCTGCCTCATGTCTCTTTCTCTCTTTCTCTCTCTCTCTCTCTCTCTCTCTCTCTCTCTCTCTCTCTCTCTCTCTCTCTCTCTTTCTCTCTCTCTCTCTCTCTTCTCTCTCTCTCTCTGTCTCTCTCTCTCCGTCTCTCTCTCTCCTCTCTCTCTGTCTCTCCTTTCTCTCTCTCTCTCTCTCTCTCTCTCTCTCTCTCTCTCTCTCTCTCTCTCTCTCTCTCTCTCTCTCTCTCTCTCTCTCTCTCTCCTCTCTCTTTTGTGTTAGTAGTCCTAGGACCTGACAAAGTGCCTGGCACATAGAAGGAATTTAATAAATATTTACTGCTTAATTAAAAGGAAAATTATTTTCATAATCAGAGGAAGGCTTTAATAGCACATAGTAATCACAGCTCTATATTCCTCTAGTTTGTTTAAGCTGAAAACCAAAAAACTCAATGCCTACTTTTAAATGAAAAATTCAGATCACAACTAGTTAATGCCACTAAATTGTATTATTATTCAAATATGGATGCTTACCAACTGAGTAATCTTCCCAGCAGAATGCCTTTCTTAATTACTAGTATAAATTATCATAATCTGGAGAAACAGCAACTCTTCAATTTATAAGGGCCTTTTGTACAGATGGAGCAGCTAAGTGGCACAGTATATATGTGCCAGGCCTAGGGTCAAAAAGACTCATCTTTCTAAGTTCCCATCTGACCTCAGACACTTACTATGTGATCCTGAGCAAGTCACTTCACCCTGTTTGCCTCCATTTCATCTCAATTGCAAAATAAGCTAGAAGCTAGCAAACCACTCAAGTATCTTTGCCAAGAAAACCCCAAATGGGTCATAAGGAGTTAGACATGACTGAAAAATGACTGAACAACAACTTATGTAGATCAAACTAACCACATAGACTTGCATATCTGAAAGTCCTGGAGCCCTATATTTAAAAGAAAAATTTTATAAAGATATCTTTTGTGTATAAAAGCCCTTTCACCAAACATCTTATCATCCATTCTCAAAGTAAGAGGATCATTCTAACATACAACACACTATCCCCCAATTCACTCCTCTTCATTCCAACTGCTAGAGTAACTCTCTTCAAAGGTTTTCCTCTATTTACTCTGGAGATAGTAGTTTTCTTTTTTTGTATGTACAAGAGAGTATGTATATATTCTCCCCTCTATCTCCCCCCAACTTCCTTAAAGGCAAAGATTGTTTTTGCTTTTTCTTTATATCACTAGCACTTAGTATAGTACCTAGAATATACTGAATGTTTAATAAATGCTTTATTGATTGATTAACTCTTGCTATTCAATTCACCTGCCCACAATGCATACATGAGAACTGCTTTTTGTAACATAAAATATTCAACTTGATAGCAAAGTACTAAAAGAATCACTTGGGTTAAATGTGATAACAAGATTAAGTTTGATTACTTATAAAGTTGGTTCTATCAGTAATCCTGTAGTTATATACTCCTAATGCAATAGGGCATAAACCTCTACTATCATACTTCCTATTAGCAATCAGTCATTAGGCACTATTAGCTTTTTAAAGTCAGTCTAGGTAAAGTGACTTGCCCAGGATCATCCAGCTAATAAATGTTTAAGGCCATATTTGAATTCAGGTCCTTACGATTCTAGGGTTGGTGTTCTATCCATTGGGCCACCTCGCTACCCAAAAATTAACTTTTAACAAAGGTATTTGCTAAGACGACATAGTAAGAACAATAACTACAAGACAGTCCCTCATAACCCTAAAAAGCATGTCCCCTTAATACACACAAGGGCATGGCATCTCAGACAGGCTCCCAAAGTCTGCTGTTCTTTATATTCCAACTCTTGATTATCAGGATTAGATTTCTTGGAATTCACAATCAGCTCCTCTGCTCCCAGTTTCCACAAGTGATTGCCCCTCTGTATATGTGCCTGTGTCTAAATATAGTATGAATTTCAGCTGGAAGAGAGGGGTTTCCTAGGCAGCTCTTGGCTCTACTTCCCAGAACTACTCGAACTACTACTTATCCAGCCCTTGCTTATCTATTTAAAGGTCTTCCAAGGCATTTCCAATTTTTACTTGTCCAATGAAGTTGCTTCCTTTCATTCTAGCAGAAAAAGGTGTTTGCATTCATAAGAGAATCATAGTGTGTTAACACCTTGTTAACACATTAACACCTAATTATCTCTGTTATCTCCTCTTTGGTTACTGTGACATCAATTTTAGGAAAGACCAAATACCAACTTCTTTATGCTTAAATATGCACATACCATATCCCAGCTTAATATATGTTAGAGGTGAGCTGGGATGTTTCATTTGGGTCTGCGTGCCCCAGCATACGGCACTTGCATTTGGTATATGGAGGGGCTTAATAAATGCTGATCAGTTGATTGATCGTGTACTAATTCCAAGAGATTGTTAGGTCATTTCTAACATACTCAGTTTTTCAGGCTACAAAACAAGTGATGGTAGAAGAATTCAACGGTAAGATTTCACATAGTTCATCTACCAGTCTGAAGTAATATTACTCCTCCAATGGATTCCTCTCAATCTCTGCCTCTGTCTCTCTGTCTCTGTCTCATTTTTTTAATCTTTCTCCTTCTCCCTCTCCTCCTTTTCCATCTCCCTCCCTCCTTCCCTCCTCCTCCCTTATCCTCTTCTCTCTCTCATATCCATACATAACCACAAACACAGAATAGATTATAAGAGACTGCAATAGCTAGACACACAGCATCTTGAAGTTGAAAAAGACATTAGATTGCACACATTACCTCTACAATGTCTTCTACAAGGGGTCAATGAGCCTTTGCCTAGACTTATTCAGTCTTCAACTGCTTCAACTGCTGCACAAAGAGGTATTAATTTATTCAGATTTTGTAACTTCCCTAAGTGGCACAGTGGGCACTGGGCCTGTAGTCAGGAATATCTGAGTTCCAATCAGGCCTCAGATACTGTGTGACTGGGCAAATCACTTAACCCATGTTTGCCTCCATTTTTTCATCTGTAAAATGAGTTGAAAAAGGAAACGGCAAACTATTCCAGTATCTTTGCCAAGAATACCCCAATTGTGGTCATAAAGAGTTGGACATGGCAGAAACAACTGAGAAACAACGTGCCTAATTACACAAAGGATTTGAATTGGCTATATGATGATTTTAAATAGAATGAGTCTAACCTGGGTGGTCAAAAGAAACCCAGTGAAATAATTCAGGCATAGTCTATTCATAGTATGAATAGAGGTGAGAGAGAATAGGGAGGGTGAAGGGGGAGAGAAGCAAGCAACCAATTTCTTTTTAAGTGAAAGTCTTAAGTGGCAAATACTATCTACATTATATATGATGCCTGAAACAATAAACTTGAAGGTTTTATGGGTAGAAAGGTCTGCCAATTGCTACTAACTAGATCTATTTATTGCTTAACGTGATAGGTATTAGCTACACCATAGTCACCAGCCTATTAGCATGCAATTCAATCCTTCCCCCTTAAATACTCATAAAATCTTGAGAAGTGTTTTGGTGTTCTTTAATGGTTTTATGCATGCTCCTTAGCTAACTTGTAGACTTATTGAAGGCAGAAATTATGTGCTATGTGTCTTCTTTCCCCCTCAATGCTAAGCACACTCCTTGGCACAAAGTAAATATTTAACAGATAAATTAATTTTCCTTAACTGAAATAGTTTTTTTTCATAAGCAGAACTAACTTCCCCAGAACTCTGCCATCTTAAGCCAAATACTAATTGTGCCTAGGAAGAAGTGAATTTTTTATTTTCCTTAAAAGAAAGCTCTGAGTACAAAAACAAAAACAAAAACAAAAAACCAATTCTTTCATTCTTCTCTCTCTCTCTCTTTCTTTTGTGATTGCTATTTAACCATCAGTTCCAGCTTTCTATTTAAAATATATATTTAAACACTTTTTAAAAATGAGAAAAATTATAGCATAAACCATACAGGACGTGTCAAAAGAAAAAACAGGTACATTTAAAGAAGGAGATGAGAGAGTGATAGTGAGGGAGGAAAAAAGGAAGATTAGGGCAAAGTCAACCAGAGAGTAAAACATAGACTACAAGAAGAAAGACAAAATGAAAAATGGATCAATGCAAATGAGTCTGTAAGATCTTTATACAACAGTTTGGAAAAGGGGGTTGGAGAGATAGGATTAATAGCAGATGAAGGATGAGGACAAGTCAGGATGGAAGAGGTGAGAACAGGGCAAAGACAAATATCAATGAGTTGGAGAGAGGGGAATATGTTAGTCGGAGAAGCAGAGTTTAGTAATTACCTATGTCTATAAGTACCCAGAGGGAGACCATTCCCTTGGCCACTTAATTCATTTGGGATAACCTGCTAGTACCTTAGGAATATAAATCAAACCACGGAAGCATGGACACATGCCAGTTACTTCATATACTACGGAGCCACTTCTTGACACAGTAACATAGACAGAAAAACCAATTACTGGAAGACAGTTATAATTATATTATAATCAACAGCAGATGCAAATGAAAATTAGATCCAAGTTTTTCCCATCCCTCTCTTCATCCATCCTTTTAAAATACTCCTGAGCAATGCATCCTTGGCTGTTCTTTTGTTATGAGGATTCTCTAATGTATCCCAAGGGCAACGTTTGCTTCTGCTAAAAATGAGGGCTATTATCTCAAGTTTGTTTGGTTCTATGTTATTTTCCTCCTGTCTTTATAGGGGGAAAAAAAAAATGACCCTTAGGAATTATTTGAATATTCCATTTTAGCTGAATACTGCCCTCTGCTGGAAACAGAAAGTTTTCAACATTAGCCTCAGACTTTTTAACAATGTTCACAGTGGGATAGAATCCCATCTGGTTTAAAAATAGATGCCCCATACATTTCCTAAGTAAATTCCTTACCTGCTTCAATCTCTGTTGCACTGGAGCGTAGTCGTTTCTCCATCTTGACTTCTTTTCTATCAAGAGTCTAAAAGTGAAAAATCCAAATCATTGGAACTTCTTTGAGACTTCAAACATACAACAAAGAGTAAAATTACAAACAAAATCATAAATGGAGCTAAGCTCTCATATTAGGAGCTTGTGGTATGGATGGTTTCATTTTTGTATTTATGTATATTACCAGCACTTATTGACTGACTAGCTAGAGATTTTACAAGTAAGAGATCAAAGGGGTTTTTAGCACAATTACTGGCATGCTGTAAGCCCTTAATTTTTTATTTTATTTTATTCATTAGAGGTGTCTTATCAAAGTCTACATTATTGAGAATGAAAGAATAGTATGAATAGCTAAAGATGTTTTGGGGTTATAGGATATAATGAAATGAACCTTCTTTTATAGAAAATGACTGCTATACTGTATTGTTTGCCATCCAAGGGGAGGAGAAGAGGAAAATCTGAAACACAAGGTTATGCAAGGGTCGATGATGAAAGATTATCCATGCATATGTGTTGAAAATAAAAGGGTTTTTTTTACAAGAAAATAACTGTTATCGTCATTGAATGCATAAATCAATAAATAAATATTCATCACTCACTTATTATGTACTAGGCACTATGCTAAGTGAAAGATATAAAAAAAACCTATTCTCAAGTAGCTTTATACGCTAAGGGTGAGACAACATACAAATGTATCCAAACAAGCTATATACACCAAAAGTAGGAGGTAATTAATAGTAGGAAAGCAGTAGGATTAAGAGGAGTTAGGAAAAGCATACAATAAAAAGTGAGATTTTAGTTAAAACTTAAAGGAAGTCAGGGAAACAGAGGTAGAGATGAGATGAGAGAGCATTCCAAGCATGGGGGACAGGGCCTATACTCAGAAGATGGGATATCTTGTTGATAGAACTGCCAGGAAGCCAGTGTCTCTGGATCAAAGGACATGGAGTGGGAAGTAAGGAGTAAAAAGACTG